>NC_081854.1:25259920-25559920 GCF_963259705.1 Myotis daubentonii | reverse complement strand
CCCGCCCCGGTGATCAGCAGAGCCGAGAGGCCTCCCGCCCCGGTGATCCGCGGAGCCGAGAGGCCTCCCGCCCCGGTGATCAGCAGAGCCGAGAGGCCTCCCGCCCCGGTGATCCGCGGAGCCGAGAGGCCTCCTGGCCCCGGTGATCAGCGGAGCCGAGAGGCCTCCGGGCCAGGGATCAGGGGAGCCGAGAGGCGTCCTGGCCCTGGGATCAGCGGAGCAGCGAGGCTTCCCAGCACCGGGATCAGTGTGACAGGGTGCGGAGCCCCAACCCTCTGATTAGCCCTGCTCTGTGCATGACAGGAGTGGCGCTGCAACCTCCCTATGGACCCTGCCTTGAGTGTGACAGGGGGTGGTGCCCCAACCCCCCAATCGGCCCTATCCTGAGCATGACTGAGGGTGGCATGGCAACCTCCCAATCCGCCCTGCTCTGTGCATGACAGGAGGCGGGGCCCCAACTCCCCAATGGGCCCTGCTCTGAGCCCGACCAGGGGTTACACCTAGGATTAGGCCTGCCCTCTGCCACCCGGGAGCAGGCCTAAACCAGCAGGTCCTTATCTCCTGATGGGTCCCAGACTGTGAGAGGGCACAGGCCAGGCTGAGGGACCTCCTCTCCCAACCCCGAGTGCACAAATTTTTGTGCACCGGGCCTCTAGTATATAATAAAAGGGTAATATGCAAATTGACCCTAACAGCAGAAAGACTGGGAATGACTGGTCACTATGACACACACTGACCACCAGGGGGAAGACGCTCAATGCAGGAGCTGCCCTCTGGTGGTCAGTGTGCTCCCACAGGGGGAGCTCTGCTCAGCCACAAGCCAGGCTGATGGCTGCCAGTACAGCGGTGGTGGTAGGACCCTCTCCCACCTCCTTAGCAGTGCTAAGGATGTCTGACTGCAGCTTAGGCCTGCTCCCTGCTGGCAAGTGGACATTCCCTGAGGGCTCCCGGGCTGTCAGAGTGATGTCTGACTGCCAGCTTACGCCCAATTCCCCAGGGAGAGGGCCTAAGCCAGCAGGTGGTCATCCCCCAAGGGGTCCCAGACTGCGAGAGGGCACAGGCCAGGCTGAGGGACCCCCCCGAGTGCACAAATTTTTGTGCACTGGGCCTCTAGTTAATAAAAATGTACCTACCTATATAGTTTAAGTTTAAAAAATTTGACTCTCAAAAGAAATTTCAATCATTATACTGTTGATATTTGGCTCTGTTGACTAATGAGTTTGCTGATCACTGTGCTAGGGCAACGATTTGCTAATATTTTGTTGAGGATTTTAGCATCTATGTTCATTAGGGATATTGACCTGTAATTCTTGCTTTGTAGTGTCTTTATCTGGTTTTGGGATTAGGGTAATGCTGGCTTCATAGAAAGAGCTTGGAAGTGTTCCTTCCTCTTCAAATTTTTGGAATAGTCTGAGGAGGATAGGTGTTAGTTCTTCTTTGAATGTTTGGTAACACTGCCTTGTGAAGCCATCAGGACAGGGCTTTTGTTTGCTGGAAGTTTTTTGATTACTGCTTCAATTTCATAAGTAGTTATCAGCCTGTTCAGTTTTTCTTATTCTTCCTGTTTGAGTTTTCGAAGGTTGTATTTTTCTAGGAATATGTCCTTTTCATCGGGGTTGCCCAGTTTGTTCTAACAGAGTTGTTCATAGTATTTTTTTTTTTTTTTACAATCCTTTGTAGTTCTGTGGGGTCGGTTGTACTTAACATCTTTCATTTCTGATTTTGTTTATTTGGGTCCTCTCTCTTTCTTTGTTGGTAAGCCTGGCTAGGGGTTCATCAATCTTGTTTATCCTTTCAAAGAACCAGCTTGTGGTTTCATTGATTTTTTGTATTGTTTTCTTTTTCGTCTCTGGTCATTTATTTCCATTCTGGTCTTTATTATTTCCTTCCTTCTGTGTACTATGGGGTTTTCTTGTTGGTATCATTCTAATTCTTTAAGTTGGAGGGTTAGATAACTTATTACAAGTTTTTCTTGTTTTTTCTGAGGTTGGCCTGAAGTCCTATGAACTTCCCTCTCAGGATTGCTTTCACTGTGTCTCATAGATTTTGGATTGTTGTGTTTTCATTGTCATTTGTTTCCAGGATGTTTTTTTTTTATTTCTTCTTTGATCTCTTTGGTGACCCAATCATTGTTTAATAGCATGCTATTTAGCTTCCATGTGTTTTATTGGTTTTGAGTGTTTTTATTGTAGTTGATTTCCAGTTTTATGTCACTGTGATCTGAGAAGATGCTTGATATGATTTTAATCTTGTTGACTTTGTAGAGACTACCACGTGGGCTACCTTTGAAAACGTCCCATGAGCACTTGAGAAGAATGATATTCAGTAGCTTTGGGGTGAAATGTTCTGAAGATGTCAATTAGTTCCATCTGATCTAGTGAGTCATTTAGGATTGCTGTTTCCTTGTTGATTTTTTGTTTAGAAGATTTATCCAGTTATGTCAATGGGGTATTAAAGTTCCCTACTATGATTGTATTATTGTTGATCTCTCCCTCGATATCTTCCTGAAGTTTTTTTATGTATTTGGGTGCTCCTGCACTGGGTGCATATATGCTTACTGGAGGTATATCCCCTTGTTGTATTGATCCCTTTAGTATTATGAAATGGCCTTCCTTATCTCTTGTTATGGCCTTCACTTTGAGGGCTATTTTGTCAGATATAAGTATTGCTACCCCAGCTTTTTTTCCATTTCCATTTGCCTGAAAAAATTATACCACCCCTTCACTTTCAGTCTGTGTGAGTACTTTGTTCTGAGGTGGTCATGTTTTCTTTTCTTTTTTTAAAATATGTTTTATTGATTTTTTACAGAGAGGAAGGGAGAGAGATAGAGAGTTAGAAACATCGATGAGAGAGAAACATCGATCAGCTGCCTCCTCCACATCTCCTACTGGGGATGTGCCCGCAACCCAGGTACATGCCCTTGACCGGAATCGAACCTGGGACCTTTCAGTCCGCAGGCCGACACTCTATCCACTGAGCCAAACCGGTTTCGGCAAGGGTCATGTTTTCTTATCAATTCAGCCACTGTATCTTTTGATTGGGGCATTTAATCCATTTATGTTTAAGGTTATCATTGATAGGTACTTGTTTGTTGCCATTTTTATTATTTATTTAACTTTTAAATTTTTTATTGATTTCAGAGAGGAAGGGAGAGGGACAAAGAGATAGAAACATCAGTGATGAAAGAGAATCATTAATCGGCTGCCTTCTACATGCTCCACACTGGGCATTGAGCCTACAACCTGGGCATGTGCCCTGATCGGGAATCGAACTGTGACCTCCTGGTTTATAGGTCGAAGCTTAACCACGGAGCCATACCAGTCTGGCGCCGTTTTTATTCTTTTTTTTTTACAGAGCTCCTCAGTTTATTGGCAATTATTTATGCAACATAAGTGGTCGTTTGTCCAGTTCTGAGGCACTCAAACCAGCAGAGTCCATTAGTGATTGCTCTTTAAATAACTTATGAGAAGCAAGCACAATTAGCAAGGAACCCACATCAAGAATCAAGCATCTTGCCTGCACACCCATTGATGGCAAGCAGGCTGGGAGCGGGCAGGCACCAGGTGCTGGTGTAGTGGAAATTTCAAGGCACATATGCCGTCCTAACAAACAGCAGCTCCAGGGTCTGCCCTTGAGACCTGGTTCACATCTGGAACCACCAAGCTCATGCTTTGTGCATCACACCCCCTTTGGTCTACCATGGTTTTTATCACCTAACATGCTTCAACCTCGGATGTGTTGGGGGCTGCGAGCTTGGAGTCACAGTCCTTGCCCTTTACATTCTGAAGACAAGAGAGATGCAAAGACCAGAAAACGACATGGCAATGATGTTTCTAGCACCACTAGGAGGTCATTGTTAGGGCGTCTTTAGATGTCTGTCTTCGGAGAGATGTGGGGGTGGGGGAGTTCCATCCCGGGAGCCAGAGGAAGGGGATGAGGGAGGGGATGCTTCCAATGAGATTCAAGGCACTAAAGCAGCGGTTCTCAACCTGGGGGTCGAACAACCCTTTCACAGGGGTCGCCTAAGACCATCGGAAAACACATATATATAATTACATATTGTTTTTGTGATTAGTCACTATGCTTTAATTATGTTCAATTTGTAACAATGAAATTGGGGGTCACCACAACATGAGGAACTGTATTAAAGGGTCGCGGCATCAGGAAGGTTGAGAACCACTGCAAAGGGTGGACAGATGGGGTGGGCCTTGGAAAAAGTCAGCCGGAAGCGGAGGTCCCCAGAGAAGAGCGGGTGGCTGGGTAGGTGACCTGGGCCTCCCCTCCACTCCTAAATGTGACCCTCCTGTCCAGCCAGAAGGTCCAAGGTACCCACCCCCAGGACTTTCCAGCCAGCCCAGGCGAGGTCTGGGGTCCACCTTCACAATCCCGTCTTCTCACTGCGATGGCTCGGCTGCTGGCACTCAGATCAGCACACAGCACACGTTTATCCGACACCAGCCCGTCAGAGTTCAATTATGGCTTTTTGACTTAAAAATCATGAAGTGTTTTCCTAACTCTGTTCTCTCCCTGTGACCCAACCCTGACCATGGTGCGTGGGGCAGGAGATCCCTGAATGGACCAGAGAGACAAAAAGAGTTGCACCCCTTGGTGTGGCCCCACATGGAATATGCCAAACCTGGGTCGGGGAGAGCAGGGGCAGTGCCCAGACCCGAGCACACGGCTCAGGTCCGTCTGCAGGCACAGCAGACAGTCGCGGGTGCACAGTGGCTCCTGCAGACGCCACGGGGAGGCGCTGGCCTCGCTGGCTGGCAGCACCCGACAGGCTAAGCCAGTCTGCGCTGTGACCGCCCCGGGCCTTTCCGGGCCTGCTGGCCCCCAGCAGGGCCCCCCCAAGTCCTTGGGGAGAGCCAACTCCACTTCAATCGAACCGCACATCTCAGCAGAGGGTGGGCCAAAGGCTGTGGCTCAAGCGGAAGTAGGGAAGGACCAAGGCCAGCGCCCAGTCTAGTGCCCAGGCCAGGCAGGACCCCGAGGCTGCGGGAAGCGGTGGGAGGGGCCGGCCCTGGGGGTAGGGAGGCAGAGGGGGCCAGCGGGGCGGGGACTGGCCTGGGAAGCTGGGGAGCTGGGGCTGCATCCGGTAAGGAGGTGTCCCTCCCCCGAGGGGTAGGAGGGCTGTTGAGGATAAACCAGGACTGGGAGTCCGCCCCACCAAGGGGTACCCGGGGCCAGAGGCACCAGAAGCGGGCGTGGGATCGCTAGGCCAGGGCGGTGTGTCCTCTGTGGGGACCAAGAGTAGCACCAGCAGCCCTGTGCCCCGGGCTGGGCTGACAGGAAAGGGGGACCCAGAGGTCCGCTATAGGAAAAGGGGGTCTGGGACACCACGGGGAAGGGTGCTGGCTGCGGCACCCTGGGTGGTGGGGCCCATGGGCAACTCCGGAGAAGGGCTGTAGGGCAGAGGGTAGGGAGGCACCCCTGCCGGCTGCGGGCGGGGTGGCTGCTCTTTGGCTGCAGGGGGGTCGCCTGGGGTCCGGGCGAGATGGGAGAGGCGGGCGGAGCGGAGGGGTGCCACCTCCGCCTGCGGGCTCCTGGGAAGCTCTGGGCTTCCTCACCACGTCCTGGAGCTTCTCCACGAACCCGCCGCAGGTGCGACAGCCATGGCTCAGACTCTTCTACCTTCATGCCTTCGACCTGCAGAAGGTCTAACAAGATCCCCAGCTGTTGCGCCGACTAGACTTTCTCCAGCTTTTCCTTCTGCTCCTGGCATCGCTCTGCGAGCTTCCGGAGCTCCTGATACTTTTCCGAAAGGTTTGAGCGGCTGATCTACAGGGGCCTTGGGACTCCAGGTTCCGCTCAGCCAGGCTGCTTTTGTTGGCCAGTGCCATCTCTTGTTCCAGCTGCAGGTCCTAGACCTCAGGGGACTCCTGGGCCAGGCGGTTGAGGGCCTCCTTGCTGGAGTCCAACCCCAGCAGGTCCAGGGGTCCCCAAAGGTGTGGACAGAGTCGGCAAAGAAGGAATGACACGAAGACAGCGTTCAGTTGATCAGCAGCCTAGCCAGGATCTCTAGCCAGGATCTCCAGCCAAGTTCTGTCCAGGTTCTCTTGCCATGTTCTCTTGCTAGGTTCTCCAGCCAAGTTCTGTCTTTTATTGTCTTGTTACATCTGTATTTATACCAGTTGATTTTAATCCTATCAATTTCTATTCCAAAGGTTAGAGCATTTCTTATCTCCATTCCAGGGAGCAAAGATTATGTAGCTTAAGCGTGATTGTTCATAGTTAAAGTGATTAACTACCCGCCTGGCATTTAGTTAAGGGGTTTTATTCCCTCCCTAACTTCAGGGAAAAATCCTCACCTGGGGAAACAACCTTTCTCGGAGAGGTGACCTTGGTTAAAACACATAGCTCTAAGAAGGGGAGCAAACATATTAAGAACAGTATGCCATATACACCAGGTCCCTTGAAACATGCTGTGCAGATGTTTCTTCCCTGCAGCGACTGTGTCAAGCAGCAAGGATGGACCGGTTTCTGGCACCTCCTGGTCGTTCTGCATCTCCTCCAGCTCCTCCAGGGTCTTGTCTTTCAGGGTCTCCATCTCTCCCTGCAGGGCCGCAGCTGCCCTGGGGAAACCACAGCCCACACCTACCCCATTTTTATTCTTTATGTCTGCGTTTCTCCCTCTCTTTCTATTCCTTCTTCTTACACCACTACACCACTCCCTTTAGCATTTCTTGCATTGCTGGTTTGGTGGTAATAAACTCTCTTAGCCTGTTTTTGTCTGTGAAGCTCCTGATCTCACCTTCAATTTTGAATGATAGCCTTGCTGGGTAGAGTATTTTTGGATTCAGTCCCTTGCTTTTCATGATTTTGTATATTTCTTTTTTTTTTGTTCATCAGATTATTTATTCACTTAATTCTTAGATTCACTTGTTGATAGATGTGTATTTGTTGTTCATAATTTGTATCTTTACCTTTTTCTTCTTCTTCCTCTTCTTAAAGGATACCTTTCAGCATTTCATATAATACTGGTTTGGTGGTGATGAACTCCTTTAGCTTTTCCTTATCTCTGAAGCTCTTTATCTGACCTTCAATTCTGAACGATAGCTTTGCTGGATAAAGTAATCTTGGTTGTAGGTTCTTGGTATTCATCACTTTGAATATTTCTTGCCACTCCCTTCAGGCCTGCAAAGTTTCTGTTGAGAAATCAGCTGACAGTCGTATGGGTATTCCCTTGTAGGTAACTGACTTTCTTTCTCTTGCTGCTTTTAAGATTCTCTCTTTGTCTTTTGCTCTTGGCATTTTAATGATGATGTGTCTTGGTGTGGTCCTCTTTGGATTCCTTTTGTTTGGGGTTCTCTGTGCTTCCTGGACTTGTAAGTCTATTTCTTTCACCAGGTAGGGGAAGTTTTCTGTCATTATTTCTTCAAATAGATTTTCAATATCTTGCTCTCTCTCTTTTTCTGGCACCCCTATAATTCGGATGTTGGTACGCTTGAAGCTGTCCCAGAGGCTCCTTACACTATCTTCATATTTTCGGATTCTTTTTTCATTTTGCTTTTCTGGTTGGGTGTTTTTTGCTTCTTCGCATTTAAAATCTTTAACTTGATTCTTGCGCTCCTCTGGTCTGCTGTTGGGAGTCTGTATAATATTCTTTATTTCAGTCAGTGTGTGCTTAATTTCTAGTTGGTCCTTTATCACAACATCAAGGGTCTCATTACATTTCTTGAGGATCTCACTATATTTATCGGCGGTCTCATCAGTCTTTTCGAGGGCCTTACTAAATTTATCGGCGGCTTCTAGACAGTTTTTGAGAGACCTTAAAAGTGTGGTTTTAAGCTCTATATCCAGCATTTTGCCTTCCTCCATTTCTGTCCTGTTTCTTTGTCTCTGCATTTTTTATGCCTTCTTGGTGCACCCCCTAGTGGTCTTTGTGCGCCGTCTTGTTGTAGTTAAGCCTTGATTGTTGTAGGTAACACTGGTGGGGGGGGGGGGGATTTGACCTCCAGGCCAACTGGCTGTGAGACGACTTTGTATATTTCATTCCATTCCATTCTGGCCTGATGCATTTCTGTTGAGAAATCATTTGATATTCTAATGGGAGATCCCTTGTAGGTAACTTTCTATCTCTTGCAGTCCTTTAGATTCTTTGTCTTTGACACCATTTTAATTATGATGTGTCTTGGTGTGAGTCTTTTTGGATTCATCTTGCTTGAGACTCTGTGCTTCTTGGACTTGCGTGACCTTTTTTCTTCCCCACATCAGGGAAGTTTTCTGTCATTATTTCTTCAAACAGGTTTTCTATTCCTCGCTCAGCTTCTTCTCCTTCTGGCACCCCTTTCATGTCGCTTCCTTTCATGTTGCCCCAAAGCTCCTTTAAGCTCTCTGCCTACCCCCCCTTTTTTTTCCAATTGCTGTTCAGATTGGGTGTTATTTTTCTTTCTTTTTAAAAAATATATTTTTATTGATTTCAGAGAGGAAAGGAGAAGGAGAGAGAGAGAAACATCAATGATGAGAGAGAATCATTGATTGGCTGCCTCTTGCACGCCCCCTACTGGGGATTGAGCCCACAACCGAGGCATGTGCCCTTGACTGGAATCGAACCCAAGAAAGACCCCTCAGTCTTCAGGCTGAAGACTCATCCACTGAGCCAAACCAGCCAGGGCTGGGTGTTATTTTCCTACCCTGTCTTCTAACTCGCTGATTTGGTCCTCATCTTCTTCTAGTCTACTGTTGAAACCTGCCAGGGTGTTCTTTATTGGAGCTATGTCATTCTTCATTTCCTCGTGTTTTTTTTTTTAAAAATATATTTTATTGATTTTTTACAGAGAGGAAGGGAGAGAGATAGAGAGTTAGAAACATCGATGAGAGAGAAACATCGATCAGCTGCCTCCTGCACATCTCCTACTGGGGATATGCCCTCAACCCAGGTACATGCCCTTGACCAGAATCGAACCTGGGACCCTTCAGTTCGCAGACCGACGCTCTATCCACTGAGCCAAACCGGTTTCCGCCCTCGTGTTTTTTCTTCTTCTTCATTTCCTCTTGATTCTTTTTTTTTTTTTTTTTTTTGCCTAAATCACCAGTTTATTAAGATTTAAAAAAAAAAAAATCTCTGACAAAACCAATGCAAAAAAATCATCAAATGTCAATAAAGGGTGGCAGATAAGAAGTTAACTATTTCTACCCCTGACATATGACCAAGTTTCACATGCCTTGAAGATGTCACAAAAGCTATGCCAAAACAAGAATACTCCCTTTGTATATAGTGGTTGACTCCACTGTCTTTGGCACATTGGATGAATATCACAAATTCACTAATTTCTTCTGTCTTTTGAATCAGTTATCCTACTCACACAATAACCAACACATGGGTTTAGCACCAACTACAGAAGCATTTACATTTTGTTGCAACCTATTAGTCTCAAAAAGCCATCCAAAACAAACAAAAATTGAGTACAGTAACTAAACAGATTAGGAAAATAGAGTTTATGTCATTATAGGAACTGATTGCTAAACAATACACCTACAGCTTTCCTAAGCTCTAATCTTTTTATCTTATTTTCCAGATTTTTAAATACAGAGAGCACTGGTAGAAAGTGAAGGGGTAAACGTATACCACTGGATCACGCTAACTGCGGATTTATTCTTGGAGAGCCCAAAAAAGGGGACTGGCTGGGAGAGGAAAATGCATTTTTAATTGGGGAAGAAAAAAAGTTTCCAACAGTGAGTAATGTCTTCTTTCTCAGCTGACTTTGCCAGTAAGTGTGGGTACCAGGATCGGCCCACGCTAGGCCGGGTTTCGCCACACTACCCTCCAACACGGTCCAGATGCAAACCCGAAGCCCTGCGTGACAGGTGCGCGTGGGGTAAAGGTGGGGGTCACCGTGGGCGCGGAGAGTGGGGCTCGCGCTCAGCAAGCCGCCGCGCCCTCCCGCGGGGCGACCTCCGGCCCGGCAGGCGGTCCGCAGGCACGAACTCCACCCGCACGCCCAGTCTGGGATCCGGAGGAACGCGGTACCACACCCTCCCGCCCGCTCCAGGCCCCGGGCTCCGGCCTGCCGCCCGCTGCCGCCCCGGACGCCCTCGCTACCCCCACGGCCTGACTCCGGGCGGACGACCGCGGCCTAATCGCCCCCCGGGCGGCAGGGCCTAGAGGAGGAGGGAGCCCGCGCCGCCCGCTCGGCTGCTCACGTGCCGCCGGGAAGGCGGTTTCCCTCTCTTACCCTCTGCAAAATCCTCCCTAACTTGGTTTAAGCAGCCCGGCGCGCCGCGGTGGCTCTCCGGACCCACGCCGGGCCACTGCCTACTCGAGGGTGAGCGCGAGGAAGGAACTTAGCCAGGAGGGGACCCAGAAGGAGGGCGGGACGAGGCGGTGGCGGCCCGGATGTCCCCACCGGCGGCGAGGGGGAGCGCGCGAGCCTCCTCTTGATTCTTATCCATGTTGGTGAATTTCTCATTCAGCTTCTTATAATTCTCATTGAGCTGCTTGTAATTCTGTCAGATGTTTAAGCATCTTTATAACCATTACTCTGAATTCTTTATCTGACAAATTATTTGCCTCCATTTCATTAAGTTCCTTTTCTGGTGATTTCCCCTTTTCTTTCCTTTGGGGATTGTTCTGTCTCCCCATTTTTGCTGTCCCTTTGTATTTGTTTCTATGGAATGTGAATTGCTGTCTCTTCTGGCCCTGGGCAACTGATTGAGGTCCAAGAGGTTGAAGTGCCTAGCGGCCCAGTGGTCAGGTACTCCTTAGCCCAGAGGCTGGGTCTGCTTTGAGTCTCACACCTTTATTGTCTCTGCTCTGAGTTGTTCTCCCTTTCCCCACAGACCTTGTCCCTCAGGTGTGCGCTGTAGATGCTCAGGGTTGGCGGGGGCACTTGCACAGTTCCTTTGGTGTGCAACTCCTTGTGAGGCCCCAGAGCCCTCTGGCATGCAGTTCACTGTAGCTGCAGCGCCTGTGGCAGGGTGGTGCCGGGGTGCCTCTGGCATGCACTTATAGTGCAGCTCTGGGGTCTGGGTAGGGTGTTGTGTGAGGTGCCTCTGGCAAGCACTCACAGCACGCAGGTCCTGGGGCCTGGGTGGGGTGGTGCAGGAGGTCTCTCTGGGCACTCACCATGCACATCTGGGAGCCTGCAGAGAGGTGGTGTGGCACTCACTGAGGGGGCGCAGTGGAGGTCCCTTCCAAATTATGGCTGGTGAGCAGCTCACTGCGCAGGTTTGGGGGTGGTGTCCCAGGCCAGTCTGAGTGTTGGTTTGGCTGCACTCTTAGCCTCTGCTGCTCCCCCTTTTGAGATGGCATGGTCTCTGTGGCAGAGCCATGCCCAGCCTGGGAGTGCCTGTGGCAATAGCAGCGGCTCCCTGTCCAGGAGAGCCTGATCCACCAGTCCCCAAGACTTCTGCAAAATCTAACTGTCCCTCACTCACCCCCCCACACACCACACATGTCCACACTCTCTCCTTGCACTCTTTTACTCACACTCTTTTCCTCACTGCCATTCTGCTGGCTGCCATGTTGTGATAAGCCAATTTGGGTACCTTTTATTACTTCTTCTTGTCTGATTGCTGTGGCTGGGACTTCCAGTACTATGCTGAATAAGAATGGTGAAAGCAGACATCCTTGTCTTGTTCCTGTTCTTAAGGGAAACACGTTTAGTTTTTGCCCATTGAGTATTATTTTGGGTATATGTCATATCTTGAGGTATGATCTCTCTATTCCTACTTTAGTGAGAGCTTTTATCAAAAAAGGGTGTTGGGAGAGCAACAGAAACTAAGAGGAGTTCAAACCGTTATAGTCTCGCCTTCAGAACTTTCAGAAAACATCACAGCCCTGCCAATACCTTGATTTGAGCCCAGAAAAACGTCCAATCCACAGAACGGTCAAACTTCAAGTGAAGGCCGGCCGCGACAGTGACGCAAGATGCAGCCAGCATGGGCTCGGGAGTAAAAGTCCCTCACAATTTTCGACTGTTGGAAGAACTTGAAGAAGGCCAGAAAGGTGGAGGAGACTGAACAATTAATTGGGGTGTAGAAGATGACAAAGACATGACACAGACATGTCCTGCACGAGCTTCGGCATCTAATGATGACTAGTGATAGTATATTACTCCCTCAGCCACCTGAAGGACGGTGTTACAGCAACTAATCAAAAAGAAAACCACAGGCCCACTCCTCCCCCATTTGATTTAACTAGTCTTCATTTTCCACAGTAGTAATCTTTCTAGATACGTCTTGTAGACATCAAAGTACTGGAAAGGAAGCTCCTGTTCAAAGGCAGTTTATCTTAAGATGCTGTAAGTGATACTAATTTGTTGTCCGTTTGAAATATAAGAAAAAAAAAGGGGGTGCTGGATTTTGTCGAATGCTTTTTCTGCATCTATTGATATGATCATGTGGTTTTTATTTTTCAACTTGTTTATGTGATGTATCACATTTATTGATTTGTGAATATTGTATCAGCCTTGCATCCCTGGAATAAATCCCACTTCATCATGGTGTACGATCTTTTAAATATATTGCTGGATCCGATTTGCTAATATTTTAAAAAATATTTTTAAATTGAATTCAGAGAGGAAAGGAGAGGGAGATAGAAACATCAGTGATGAGAGAGAATCATTGATTGGCTGTCTCCTGCACGCCCTCTACTGGGGACCGAGCCCACAACCCAAGCATGTGCCCTCGACAGGAATCGAACCTGGGACCCTTCTATCTGTAGGCTGATGCTTTATCCACTAAGCTAAACCCGCTACGGCTAATTTGCTAATATTTTGTTGAGGATTTTATTATCTGTGTTCATCAGGGATATTGGCCTGTAATTTTCTTTCTTTATAGTGTCTTTATCTGGTTTTGCAATTAGGGTAATGCTGGATTCGTAAAAAGAGCCTGGGAGTGTTCCTTCCTCTTGAATTTTTTGGAATAGTTTGAGGAGGATAGGTATTAGCTCTTCTTTGAATGTTTGGTAAAATTCACCTGTAAATCCATTCAGTCCAGGACTTTTGTTTGCTAGAAGTTTTTAAATTACTGTTTCAATTTCATCAGTTGTTATTGGCCTACTCAGGTTTTCTGATTCTTCCTGATTGAGTTTTGGAAGATTGTATGTTTCAATAAATTTGTCCATTTCACCCAGGTTGTACAGTTTGTTGGCATATTCATAGTATTTTCTTACAATCCTCTGTATTTTGTGGTGTCTGTTGTTATATTGCTTCTTTCATCTCTGATTTTATTTATTTGGGTCCTCTCCCTTTGTTTCTTGATGAGTCTGACTAGGGGTTCATCAATCTTGTTTATCTTTTCAAGAATCAGCTCTTGGTTCTATTGATCTTTTCTACTGTGTTTTTAAGTCTCTATGTAATTTATTTCTGCTCTAATGTTTATTATTTTCTTCCTGCCACTTTCTTTGGAAGTTCTCTTTCTAATTCATTTAGCTGTAGGGTTAGACAGAGTGTTAGTGCTCTTTCTTGTTGTTTGAGGTAGGTCTGTAGTGCTATCAATTTCCCTCTCAGAACTCCTTTTGCATAGGTTTTGGGTGGTTGTGTGTTCATTTTCTTTTGTTTCCAGGAAGTTTTTAACTTCTTGCTTGATCTCATTGGTAACCCATTCATTGTTTAATACAAGCTATTTAGCCTTCATGTATTTGAGTGTTTTGTTTTTTATTGTCATTGATTTCTAACTTCATGCCATTGTGATCTGAGAAGATGCATGGTATTATGTCAATCTTCTTGAATTTGTATAGGCTTATTTTGTGTTCTAACATGTGGTCTATCTTTGAGAATGTTCCTTGTGTGCTTGAGAAGAATGTATATTCTGTTGCTTTGAGGTGAAATGTTCTGTAAATAACAGTTAGATCCATCTGATCTAGTGTGTCATTTGAGGCCTCTGTTTCCTTATTGATTTTTTATCTGGAAGATATATCCATTAATGTCAGTGGGGTGTTAAAGACCTCTAGTATGACTGTATTGTTCTCAATCTCTCCCTTAAAGTCCATCTAGAGTTTTTTAATGTACTTGGGTGCTCCTATATTGGGTGCATATATATTTACAAGGGATATATTTTCTTGTTGAATAATTTCCTTTAATATTATGAAATGGCCTTCTTTGTCTCTGGTTATGGACTTTATTTTAAAATCTATTTTGGCCGAAACCGGTTTGGCTCAGTGGATAGAGTGTCGGCCTGCGGACTGAAAGGTCCCAGGTTCGATTCCGGTCAAGGGCATGTACCTGGGTTGCGGGCACATCCCCAGTAGGAGATGTGCAGGAGGCAGCTGATCGATGTTTCTCTCTCATCGATGTTTCTAACTCTCTATCTCTCTCCCTTCCGCTCTGTAAAAAAATCAATAATAAAAAAAAATATATAGAAAAAAAAAAAAAAAAAGAAGGTCACCTTTGTAAAAAAAAAAAAAAAAAAATCTATTTTGTCTTATATGAGTACTGGTGACCTGGTGCACGGATTCATGCACATTAAAAGGAAATTAATTAGAAGGTGGCCGGCGGGGTAGGACTGGGCGAGAAGGGCCAGACACGCCCTGGAGCCATCCTCCTGTAGTCCCGCCCCGGCATCTGCAGAGTGAGTGGGGTCCCTCCGATAGGTGGGGCCCCTCAGCCTAGCCTGTGGGGATTGGGCCAAAACTGGCTCTCCAACATCCCCCAAGGGGTCCTGGAGTGCGAGAGGGCACTCTGCAAAGTTGCTGTTATACAGGGTGTGGAACGCAAACGCAAGTGTGCAGTAAACTAGATTCGGGGCCAACAGTGCCCCAGTAACAATATAACCCACGGCCGAAGGTGGAATCGTGTGGCCCCACAAGGAATCGGGCTCCTTCCTCTCTGGTTTTGGGGTGCATCACGCGAGAACCACCACTGCCAAGTCACTGCAGCTCGGCAGCTCCTGTGTTGAGCATCTGGCTCCTGGTGGTCAGTGCATGTCATAGCAACCAGTCGGATGGTAGGAGGGACACTTAACATATTAGCCTTTTTTTAAAAAATATATTTTATTGATTTTTTACAGAGAGGAAGGGAGAGAGATAGAGAGTTAGAAACATCGATGAGAGAGAAACATCGATCAGCCGCCTCCTGCACATCTCCCACTGGGGATGTGCCCACAACCAAGGTACATGCCCTTGACCGGAATCGAACCCGGGACCCTTCAGTCCGCAGGCTGACGCTCTATCCACTGAGCCAAACCGGTTTTGGCCATATTAGCCTTTTATATATATAGATTGCTACCCCAGCTTTTTTTTTTCCTTTTCCATTTGCATGGAATATATTTTTCCATTCCTTCACTCTCAATCTGTGTGTATCTTTTGTTCTGAGTTGGATCTCTTGTAGAGACCATATATATGGGTCATGTTTTCTTATCCACTCAGTCACCCTATGTCTTTTGACTGAAGTATTTAATCCATTTACATTTAAGGTTATTTTTGACAGGTCTTTACTTATTGCTATTTTTAGTTTCTTTTTTTTTAATTATTATCAGTTAAGGTATTACAAATGTGTTTAGTTTCTTTATGCTTATGATCTACTCTCTGTTCTTTTCTTCTTCCTCTTAAAGCATTCCCTTTAACATTTCTTGCATTGCTGGTTTGGTGGTAATGTACTCCTTTAACCTTTTTTTATCTGGAAAATTTTTATTTTACCTTCAATTTTAAATGATAGCTTTGCTGGATACAGAGTCTTGGATTTAGGCCCTTGCTTTTCATTACTTTGAATACTTTATGCCACTCCCTTCTGGCCTGAAGTGTTTCTATTGAGAAATCAGCTGACATTCTAATGGGAACTCATTTGTAGGCGATTTTCTGTCTCTCTTGTTGCCTTTAAGATTCTTTCTTTGTCTTTAACATTTGCCATTTTAATTATGATGTGTCTACGCGTGGGTCTCCTTGGGTTCATCTTGATTGGGACTCTGTGCCTCCTGAACTTGTGTGACATTTTCCTTCACCAGGTTAGGGAAGTTTTCTCTCATTATTTCTTTAAACAGGTTCTCTGTTCCTTGCTCACCTTCTTGCCTTCTGGTATTCCTATCCTGTGGATATTGTTACCTTTAATATTGTCCCAAAGCTCTCTTAAGCTCTCTTCTGACTTTTAAATTTTTTATTTGCTGCTCTAATTGGGTATTTATATTGACCTTGTCTTCCAAATTGCTGATTTTATTCTCTGCTTCATCAAATCTAATTTTAATTCTTTCCAGTGTGTTCTTGATGTCAGATATGTTATTCTTCATTTCTGTCTGGTTCTAGTTAATGGTTTCATTTCATTGTTTATGCTGCTATAGTTCCTACTGAGTTTCTTGTAATTTTCACTAAGCTCCTTAAGCACCATTAAAACCATTACTTTGAACTTTATGTCTGATAGGTTGCTTGCCACCATTTCATTTAGTTCTTTTTCGGGAGATTCCTTATTATCTTTCATTTGGGGGTTGTTTCATTGTCTTACCATTTAGCTGTCTCTTTGTATTTGTTTCTATGCAGTAGGTAGAACTGCTATGCCTCCCTTATGTAGAAAGTATCTTGAGTCTAGTGGTGCAGTCTCTTTTTTCACCTGAGTTGGATGTTTTAGAAATGCCCCTTGTGTGCATTATTTGGGCTTTCCTGTTGTAACTGGGACTTGATTGTTGATGTTCTTCTCATGGGAAGGATCTCCCCTCCAACTTTTTACCAGTGAGGTTCAACCCCAATATCATTGTGCTAGCTGTTATACAGGTGCTGACAGAACAGAGTAAGACACAACAGAACCAAAACAAAAACACCCCCAAAATCAATGCAACAACAACAGGAAAGACTTAGAAGAGGAAAAAAAGCAAAGCAAATAAAAAATAAAAAGGATACTATAAGACATGTGACCAAAGACTTGGAGGGAATATAAAGAAAAAGAGAGAAAGAAGAAAAAAAAATGGCAATATGGAAGCAAGAAGGAAGCTAAAAGAACTTGTATAGGAGGAAAAAAGAAAATGAAACAGAAAATAATTGAAATAATAATAATGAATTTTAAACATATTAATAATGGGCATATTAAGATTAAGATAGGAAAAGTAAAATGGAATAAAATGAGAAAAAAGAGAAAAACAAAACAAGATAAGAAAAATTAATAATAATCAAAATAGGCTAAAGTAGAATGTAATAAAAGGAAAGAGAGAAATTAGAGATATGAAAGAAAAAAAGAAAAAGGGTCAAACAAAACCCTCCAAAAAATCCACATACACACACACACACACACACTCATATGAAGACCTTTGGGTCTGCTATTTGTGGGGCTCTCTGGATTTTGCTCTGAAAAATTGAATCTGATCCCTTGGTGTGTCTATGTCGGGCTTCTTGGAAGCTGCTCTAGTGTAGGCCAGTGTGAGTCACTCCCTTTCTGGCCCTGTGCAACCTGATTGAGGTCTGAGAGGTTGAAGCCCCTAGTAGTCCAGTGGTTAGGGATTCAGCCCAGAGGCTGGGTCTGCCTTGAGTTTCACGTCTTCATTGTCTCTGTTCTGAGTTGTACTCCCTTCCCCCATGGACCTGGTCCTGCAGGTGTCAGCTGCAGGAGCTCGGGTCCGTGGGGGTATGTGTGAAGTCCCGCTGGTGTTCCACTCACTGCTTGGTCAGGGAGTGGGGCTGGGGGAGGGGTGTCCAAGGCTAGACTGGGTGGTGGCAAGGCTGTGCTCCTAGTCACTGCAGCTCCCCCATTCAGGATGGGGGAGTACCTGGTTTTTGAGCCATAGCCGTGCTCGTTGGGGGAGTACCTGTGGTGGTAGCAGCCGCTCTTTGTCCAGGAGAGCCTGATCCGCCTGCTCCTGAGACTCCTGTCAGCTCTCTCTCTCTCTCTCTCACTCTCTCTCACACACACACATACCCCTCTCGCTCCGCTCCCTTACTCACACTTTCTCCCTCACTCCAGTCCTGCCATGTAGTACCCACTTTCTATTGCTATTGTTACAAATTACCACAATAGTTACTTGAAATAATGTAAATTTACTCTTACTGTTCTGGAGATAAAAATCCAAAATTAGTTTCACTGAGCTAAAGTCATGATGTTGGCAGAGCTAATTCCTTCTGGAGATTTCAGAGCACAGTCAATTTCCTTATCCTTATCCTTTCCATCTGCATTCCTTGGCTCTTGACTCCTGAATCACTTCAACCCCCTGCTTCAATTGTCACATCGAATACTTTGATCTTACCAAAACCCTGTGGGCCCGGCCGGTGTGGCTCAGTGGTTGAGCACTGACCCATGAACCAGGTCACGGTTTGATTCCTGGTCAGGGCACATGCTCAGGTTGCGGGCTCAATCCCCAGTGTGGGGTGTGCAGGAGACAACTGATCAGTGATTCTCTCTCATCATTGATGTTTCTGACTCTCCTCTCCCTTCCTCTCTGAAATTAACAAAAATATATTTTAAAAAAACCCCAAACCCTTGTGGTTACATTGGGCCCACACCTGGATAATCCAGGATCATTTCTCCTTCTCAAGACCCATAACTTAATAAAACCCCCTTTATCCTACATGACAGGAGCTTTAAGATGTGATCATCTTTGTGAGGCCATTATCTAGCCTCCCACACCCAATTGTTTGTGTATGGTGCTGTCTGTAACCTTGTCACTGAGCACGACTAAAAGCAGGCCTAGCACCTAGCCATAGCAAGAACTCAAATAGTTTTAAAGGCTTTGAGTACTATTTTGGCTTTTAAAAAATATATGTTTTGTCCTGGCTGGTTTGGCTCAGTGGATAGAGTGTTGGCCTGTGGACTGAAGGGTCCTGGGTTTGATTCTGGTCAAGGGCACATGCCCTGCTTGTGGGTTTGGTCCCCACTGTGGTACATGCAGGTGGCAGCCAGTCAATGATTCTCTCACATCATTGATGTTTCTCTCTCTCCCTCTCCCTTCCTTTCCGAAATCAATAAAAACATATATTTTAAAAAATATGTTTTTATTGCTTTCAGAGAGGAAGGGAGAGGGAGAGATAGAGACATCAAGGATGAGAGGAAAACATCCATCAGCTGCCTCCTGCACACCCCCTTCTGGGGATCAAGCCCACAACCCTGGCGTGTGTCCTGCCTAGGAATTGAACTGCAATCTTCTGATTGATGGGTCAATCACTGAGCCACACTGGCTGGGCTTTCTAGGCTTTTAAGCAACTTCATTTTTTTTTTTCTATCGTCTGTTAATATTGTGGCTTTTTCTGTCTGTCTGAGTTGTCTTATTGGGCTAATAACCCTAATATGAATTCAGACCCTGGTTCTGCTGCTTACTTAGCTTTAGCCACCCCAAGTCTGTTTCATTTGTAAAATGGGATTATGACTACATCCCAGGCAATGTATATGAGAGAGGGAGAAAGGGCTGATCCCCGGCTGGTATGGTATGAGGGGAAAGGGACACAGGTCCATGTGGGTGTCAGAAGGGGTACATGGGTGTCAGAGAGTGAGGACGGATCCTCCAGATTTGGGGGGAGGGCATGCATAGTTAGGTGAGTCTGGAAACCTCTTCCCTGTCCTTCCCCAGCTGCCTCAAGACTCTGACTGTCCCCAGGAGAGAGCCTGAGTTGGGATGCCCTCTGAATTTCAATGGCTCTGTCCTTAGTTACAGGCCATCATTGTCCCTTGAAGGTGAATATGTTTGCTTGCCAAGGTCTGGAGGGAGCATCTTTCGCTCCAGGCCCCACCCCAGGCCTTTGGGCCTCTGATGAGGCTGGAGAACTGCCCAGGAAAATCTCTTATCTTTCCTGGTACCCCTTTTCATTCAGATTCTTATTTTAGCAAAGTCAATTAAGCCAGCGATGTTTTTAAACTCCCAGAATCACTTTTATTTCTGTTGAAATAGGAAAATGACCCAGTTAATTGATAACCTTCACACTCCATCTTAGTTAAGCCTACTACTGGATCTTTTCTGTCAGGAGAAACACATATAAAATCATGATTAATTTTCACACTGAACATTATCAGAATGTTTCAAAAACAGTTTGGCGAACTGAAAGGGATCTAATGAATCCTTTATTTTATTTTTTTAAATATATTTTATTGATTTTTTACAGAGAGGAAGGGAGAGGGATAGAGAATTAGAAACATTGATGAGAGAGAAACACCGATCAGCTGCCTCCTGCACACTCCCCACTGGGGATGTGCCCGTAACCAAGGTACATGCCCTTGACCGTAATCGAACCTGGGACCCTTGAGTCTGCAGGCTGACGCTCTATCCACTGAGCCAAACTGGTTAGGGCTGAATCCTTTATTTTTTTTATTTTTTTAAATATATTTTTTATTTATTTTTTACAGAGAGGAAGGGAGAGAGATAGAGAGTTAGAAACATCGATGAGAGAGAAACATCGATCAGCCGCCTCCTGCACATCTCCCACTGGGGATGTGCCCACAATCAAGGTACATGCTCCTGACCGGAATCGAACCTGGGACCCTTCAGTCCGCAGGCCGATGCTCCATCCACTGAGCCAAACCGGTTTCGGCTGAATCCTTTATTTTTGAAAAGTAATTATTATGTTTAATAGCAAGGTAAAAAAAAAAACACCCAGTTCTTTTTACCTTGGGTGTCTGAAGCTAGAACAATCATTACCCTATACAAGTGATGGTGAACCTTTTGACATGGCGTGTCAGCATTTTGAAAAACCCTAACTTAACTCTGGTGCCGTGTCACATATAGAAATTTTTTGATATTTGCAACCATAGTAAAATAAAGATTTATATTTTTGATATTTATTTTATATATTTAAATGCCATTTAACAAAGAAAAATCAACCCAAAAAATGAGTGTCATAGGTTCGCCATCACTGCCCTATACTATGATATTTAGTTATTTTTGTGGTTGCAAAGCATCCTTCTCTGTCATTTCAGATGAGATCACAGAGTGACCTGTCCCTCTCTCATTTCATCTCATCACAGGAAATAATGGACTGTGAGCATGGGTTGCAAGTGGCTTCAATAGTTCCAGTGAGATGGAGCTAGTGACCTCAGCAGCATATAGAGCCAAGGTTGAGGGGGAGGGGAGGAGGCTTAGTGCTGAGCTTGGCCTCTATTCAGTGAGGGAAGACTGTTGATACGACATGCTTGTGTTAGGTTTTAGACCCAACTCTCTGGTGGCAAATAAGAGATGATGAGGGCTGAATTAAGGCAATATTAAAAATTATAACAATGATAAAATATAATTGATTATACAAATAACACAAGTTAATAAAGAATACATTTATAAATTAAGTATTAATGAATATAATTAAATACTTAGTAATAGTAATAACTATTATACATTAAATATTATATAAATATTATATAAAGACTATAAGTAAATTTTTTATTTTTTATTCATTTTTTACAGAGAGGAAGGGAGAGGGATAGAGAGTCAGAAACATCGATGAGAGAGAAACATCGACCAGCCGCCTCCTGCACATCCCCCACCGGGGATGTGCCCGCAACCCAGGTACATGCCCCTGACCGGAACCGAACCTGGGACCCTTCAGTCCGCAGGCCGACGCTCTATCCACTGAGCCAAACCGGTTTTGGCTTCTACATCTTCTTGAACCAATTTTGATATTTTAGAAAATACATTCTCTCTAGATTTCAAATATATTAGAATAAAGTCATGCATAGGAGCTACTTCAAAAAAATCTACCCCTTCCTCATTCATACTGGTAAATGTGTTTTTTCTAGATCAGACTTGTGAACCACCTTATATCGTGTTGAATAAACTACGTTCAGATTAAGTCTACCGTTTTCTACTTTATTGAAATGTTCTTTTCTTTTTAATACTAATTCTTTTTAAAAAAAATATATTTTTACTGATTTCAGAGAGGAAGGGAGAGGGAGAGGAAGATAGAAACATCAATGATGAGAGAGAATCACGGATCGGCTGCCTCCTGCAAGTCCCCTACTGGGGATCGAGCCCACAACCCGGGCATGTGCCCTTGACTGGAATTGAACCTGGGACCTTTCAGTTCGCAGGCTGACGCTCTATCCACTGAGCCAAACTGGCTAGGGCTAATACTAATTCTTACTGTTGACTTGAGTTTGTTTATGTGGTAATTTTTCCTAACTTTTGGTTGGCCATTCATTCATTCAGAGTGCTTGATATGTGACCTGCAATGACTAGGTGTTGAAGATTGACGTTAGGAGAACAAAACCCTTACCTTCAGTTTTTGCTTCTGACAGAAGTACAGCATTGGCTACAATGATCTGGTTTTCATACATAGAATTCACTGTCATTCATTTCTCGTTTGTACATTTAGTTTTTATTTTTCTTGAAATAAAGATATACAGTACTTGTGGTTTTAGATTTCTAAATGGCAGCTTTCTTTTGGCTACTTTTTCTGTTAACTTTTAATTTTCTGATTTTTGTTTTTTGCTTTTTTAAAAAAATATATTTTTATTGATTTCAGAGAGGAAGGGAGAGGGAGAAAGCGATAGAAACATCAATGTTGAGAGAGAATCATTGATCGGCTGCTTCCTGCACACCCCACACTGGGGATTGAGCCCGCAACCCAGGCATGTGCCCTTGACTGGAATCGAACCTGGGACCCTTCAGTCTGCAGGCCAACGCTCCATCCACCGAGCCAAACCAGCTAGGGCTTGCTTTTTTTTTTTTTTTTTCAGATAAAAGATGGGAGACCATGCTCTATTGACTTTGCTCCTATGAATAGGTAGCTATAGGCAACCTAGGACTAATATGAATTTCTAACCTTTTAAGTGAAGTAACTCATGATAATTATACTTTACTGTTTTTCAGAATGAATTATCATAAGTTATGAGGACTTTCTGATATTTGATATTCATTCAGAAGGCCCTCTTCTCACATGTTCCTTAGCAGTAAGACTGTTAACTAATGATAATAACTAATATTTATTCAACACAGGCTTTATTTAAAATATCGGACAGTCCTCACAAAAACTCTATTAGGTAGGTATAATTACCATTGCTTAAAAACAAGTAAACTGAGGAACAGAGAGATTGCATAATTTACCCAATGATATACCATCAGTAACTGGTAGAAATGAGATAATGCTAAGTAAGGTATATGCTACAGCAAAAGGCACATTCACAAAATATTTTAATTGGGTTATTTTCTCTTAGGAATTCTCAGAAGGTTGATACATTTTGAGTGGTAAGAGAGGACTTTACATTCATATTAATATTTTTTCACCATAAGTCCTCTGATATATAGTAAACAGTGATTTTGAGGCAAAAAGAATTCCCACGTTTATTGACTTTTCTTCTGGTATGAGTTGTCTGATGTTCCACAATGGAAGTGACAAATGAAGGTTTTCTGATATTATACTACATTAGGCATTATCTAATATTAAGTCAGGTGTGAACTCCATTAAAGGCTTTCCTGCATCCCTAATATTAAGAGCTTTCTAACCAGTATGGGTTCTATAGTGTTCAATGAGATGTGCACCAAGAATAAAGGCCTGTCCACATTCTCTACATTCGTAAGGCTTGATACCAGGATGAATTCTCTGATGTTCAGTAAGTTGTGAACTGCGAATAAAGGCCATTCCACATTCCCTACATTGATAGGGTTTCTCACAAGTATGGATTCGCTGATGATGTGTCAGTTGTGAAACACGAATAAAGGCTTTCCCACATTCCTTACATTTGTAGGGCTTGTCACCTGTATGGATTCTTTGATGTTGAATAAGGTATGAACTACGACTAAAGGCCTTCCCACAGTCCTTACACTCATAGGGTCTGTCACCAGTATGAACTCTCTGATGTCGAGTAAGCTGTGCATGCTGTCTAAAGGCCTTTCCACATTCTTTACATTCATAAGGTTTCTCCCCAGAATGAATTCTTTGATGTCGAGTAACTTCTGAGCTATGAATAAAGCCCTTTCCACATTCCTTACATTCATAGGGTTTCTCCCCCGTGTGAATTCTCTGATGTACAGTAAGTTGTGAATGCTGTCTAAAGGCCTTCCCACATTCTTTACACTGATAGGGTCTAGCACCTGTATGTATTCTCCGATGAACAGTAAGTTGTGAGCCACGAATAAAAGCCTTCCCACAGTCTTTACATACATAAGGTTTCTCACCTGTATGGGTTCTTTGATGCAGAATAAGTTGTGAATGCTGTCTAAAGGTCTTTCCACATTGTTTACATTCATAGGGCTTGACACCAGTATGAAGTCTCTGATGTAGAGTAAGTTCTGAAGTACGACCAAAGGCCTTCCCACATTCCTTACAGTCATAAGGTTTCTCACCTGTATGGATTCTTTGATGCTGAACAAGGTGTGAGGCTCGACTAAAGGCCTTTCCACATTCCTTACATTCAAAGGGCTTTTCACCAGAATGAGTTTTCTGATGTTGAATAAGGTGTGAGCCACGGCTAAATGCTTTCCCACATTCATTACATTCAATCAGTTTCTTTTCAGTCTCATTGCTCTGATGTAGAGTGAGGGATGCATGATGTTCAAAAGTGGGTATGTTTTCATATGTGATTTTTACTTGCTTGAAATAGCATTCCTGGTTTACTTGTTGTCTTTCAAATTGGCGTTTGTATTCCCAGTCTTCTCTAAAACTAGAGCTCTCAAAACCACAGCATTTAAGGCTTTCCATTAGCTCCCAATTGAATGTCTCTACTTCAAAAATATCTTCTTGTGGAAATTTCTCACACCTGGACTCCAAGTCTGAAAAACATATATATATATATATATATATATATATACATACACACACACACACATATAAATGAATACAAGTTGTTCTCCTGGTCTAAAAGAAATAAAAAAATTCTAGTAGACTAGAGACATAAAAGAAAATAACTATAAAAGGTGAATAGCTTATATTGAGGCAGGATAGAAAGAAATTAGGGAAACTCACTAAGTGGAATGAGGAAGTAGGAGTGGACATCACAGGACCATAGTGTCAGATCCTCTCATCAGAGCCCCAGCCTCCACGCATGATCATGGGAAATAGTTTATGGCAGGAAAGTCCTGCACTGGTGCAGAAGTCAGCAATAGCAAGAACTGGCTAAAACCAGATCAATCTGAGATGGAGGAAAAACTGACCAGAGAAAGACCCCAAAGCTCATTATACCATCACTAGTGGCCCAGTGCACGAAATTCGTGCGGGGGTGGGGGGTGGGGGGTTGTCCCTCAGCCCAGCCTGCACCCTCTCCATCAGGGATCCCTCTCACAATCTGGGACTGCTAGCTCATAACCACTCACCTGCCTGTTGGCCTGCTTGTCCCCAACTGCCCCCCCTGCCTGCCTGCTTGCCCCCAACTGCCCCCCTGCTGGCCTGCTCACTCCCAACTGTCCCCCCTGCTGGTCTGATTGCCCCCAACTGACCCCCACTGCCAGCCTGCTCACCCCCAATGGCCCCCTTGCTGGCCTGCTCACCCCCAACGGCCCCCCCTACTGGCCTGATCACTCACAACTGCTGTCTCATCCTGGCCTGATCACCCACAACTGCCCTCCCCTCTTGGCCCCTAACCGCCTCTACCTCAGCCCTGCCACCATGGCTTTGTCCAGAACGTCTGGAAGGTCTCTCAGTCTAATTAGCATATTACCCTTTTATCAGTACAGATAGAGGCCTGGTGCACAGGTGGGGGCCAGCTGATTTTCCCTGAAGGGTGTCCCGGCTCAGGGTGAGGGTTCCCTTGGGGGGCGGGGCGGCCTGGGCAAGCAGCCTGTGGTGGTTTGCAGGCCGGCCATGCCCCCATTGGGGTGGGGGTTCTCACTGGGGACAGTGCTGGCCTGGGTGAGGGGCTGGGGCTGTTTGCAGGCCATCCATGCCACCATGGGATGAGGGTCCCCACTGGGGGTGTGTGACCAGCCTGGGTGAGGGGCTGAGGGCCGTTTGCAGGCCCCTCCCTCAGCGGCCAGCCTGGGTGAATCAAGCCTCCCGTGCACTCAGGCTGGCTCCGTGGCCGCCACCCACAGGCTCCTCCTTCAGCGGCTGGCCAGGGTGGGTGGGAAGCTTGGGTCGCCCCTGGCAACAGAGAAAGACAAGCTTCTTCCGTCACTGGGGCGACCCAAGCCACCCGCTCGCCCCGGCCTGCTCCATGGCTGTCGCCCACAGGCCCCTCCTTCAGCGGCCAGCCCAGGCGGGCAGGAAGCTTGCCTTCCTCCATCGCCGGGGGCGACCCAAGCCTCCTGCCCACTCCAGCTGGCTCCGTGGCTGCTGCCAACTTTGTTCCACTAATTTGCATATTCCCTCCTGATTGGCTGTGGGGGTCGTGGAAGTATGGTCAATTTATATATTTGTCTATTATTAGTGTAGATTATAATGAAAACTGACACCATTATAATGAGAAAGACACCAAAGCTCATTATACCATTATTATAATGAAAACTGACACCACAAGTAGAAGGGAGGCTGAGGAGAGTGAACATCCTGACACTTGCCGAATGAACCATATTAGGGAAAAAGCCCCTCCCAACCGGAAGGTGGGGCCAGAATTTGGCATCACAAAGTTCAGAAATAAACTATCCTTGGAAACACATAAAATACTAAGAATTTACTGACGCAGTGCACAACTCACTTGTGAGTTCAACACAGTACATTCAGATGTGTACTTTTGCTTCTTTCATAGTGGTGCCCTGTGAGACTTGCAACCAGGGGAGCAGCAAGGGGCACCACCTTTGATCCTATCTCCAGTTATCCACATCCTAGCCTCTTTCTTTAAAAAAAAAAAAAATTATATATATATATAATTTTTTTTTTTACTTGATTTCAGAGAGGAATAAAGAGGGAGAGAGAAATAGAAACATCAGTGATGAGAGAGAATCATTGATCAGGTGCCTCCTGCCTGCCCCCTACTCGGGACCAAGCCCACAACCCAGGCATGTGCCCTTGACCGGAATCAAATCTGGGACCCTTTAGTCTACAGGCCAACGCTCTATCCACTGAACCAAACTGGCTAGGACTCTCTATTTCTACTTGAATAAAACTTGCTTTTGCTTTCAATGAGATTTCACTTGAACTCATTCTTCTTTTGTTTTGTTAATCTTCACCAGGATATATTTTCCATTGATTTTTTTTTTTAAGAAAGAATGTAGGGCAGACACCGCTGCCACCCACACCCCACGGCGTGTGTGGAAGGTGCCTCCCGGCTCCCACCAGATTTCGTCCGGGCGGGCGAGGGACCATCCAAACACGGGGGCCGCAGACCAGCTTCCCACTCTGCTCAACTGGTCAGAACCAGCGTTTCTCACCAGCCTGCAGGTGATGCTGAGGTGCTGGTCCTCGACCACACTTGGAAGGAGCCTGGTGTGCGGAAGCCTCTCCTTGCGCGAGCTGCGCCCCTTTCTGCATTTCACCTCCTGTCACTCAGTTCAGGATCGGATGGAAGCAGGGTGGGGAGAGGGGCGGGGGTGTGGAGAGGTGCGCTCCTGGAGGCTAAGGAATTGCAGTGCCGAGCGAAGTCAGCTCCACTGCACACCTGCAGGGGCTCGGATGCTTTTGAGTGAATAACACAGAATTTGAACCAAGATGATGGCATAAGGTACAGACCTGTGCGTGCTGCCTCCCACAACAACATTGAAAATACCAACTATAAGACAAAACAGCTATCATTCAGAACCATGGGAAAGCAGGCTCAGTGGAAGTTGTACAACTGGAAGGAAAGAAAGAAGCGCATTGAGACTGAGTAGGATATGCAGAGGCACCAAGAACAGAGGTATGGAGTTGCGTGCCAGGCGGGCTGCAACTGGATGCACGTTTTTTTTCAATTGAAAGGGGTTACAAACTCTCAAATCCACTGAGCTTGTTTGGGGTGGGATTCTGAGGTCCCAGACCCCTACGGGGAGAGGTGGGACGGCCTTGCAGTGGGTCGGAGAGCGAGGGTGGCTTTCTCGCGGAGCTGCTCGCCAGCACTCGGGGACATGGAGACACAGAGTCACGGAGAGGCGAGGAGTCGCGGAAACGCCATTGCTGTTTTCTCTGCCCTGGTGACTCCCTGAGACCCTGCCCTACTCAATTTACATCCCCGCCCAAGCTGTGCCAGAGGCACAAAAGGAATCACCAGCGCTTTTACAGCATAACCCAACAAACTACAGCTTTTAACTCCTCGCACCCATAAGGGACACACTCAAGAAACAGAATCAGGTTCGGAGGAAGACGGAACCGGATCCGGGTGGGCCAGCAACATGGAATTGCTGTACCAGCAAACACACAAACAGGTCCACCAGATCCAGTCTCACATGGAACGCCAGGAGATGGCAGACAAGCAGTCTGTGCACTTAGTAGAAAACGAAATCTAAGCAAGCATACCAGATATTCAGCCAGCAAGAACGCCTGGAGATTTTGTCCAGCAAGGAGCCGCCCAACAAAAGACAGAATACCAAACTTCATGTTGACCAGTTAAAGTATGATGTCCAGCACCTGCAGACTGCTCTCAGAAACTTCCAACATCGGTGACACGCAAGGGAGCAGCAGGAAAGATAGCGAGAGGAGCTTCTGTCTCGCACCTTCACCCCCAACGTGGGATGTGGCACCCCCTGCGAGGCTGTGCCGGCTCCTGTGAGGCTGCGCCAGCCCCTGCGAGGCTGAGATGGCCCCTGTGAGGCTGAGACAGCCCCTGGGAGACTGAGACGGCCCCTGTGAGGCTGAGACAGTCTCTCTGAGGCTGAGACGGTCCCTGTGAGGTTGAGATGGTCCCTGTGTGGCCAAACACAGGGACACATCGTGGATGGAAATAGCTACATTTTCCAGGTGTATGGCCTGGCAACAAAAAGCATACACCTATGGATGAGGACAGTGGGGGGGGGGGTAAGGGCAGAGGGTGGGGTGGGAACTGGGTGGAGGGGAGCAATGGGGGGAAAAAAGGGGAACAACTGTAATAATCTGAACAATAAAGATTTATTTTAAAAAAGAAGAATGGAGGAAGGGAGGAGAGGATAGAGAGGGAGAAAGAGAAAGGGAAAGATCAAAGTGAGAGAGACACATTGACTGGTTGCCTCCTGCACATGCCCCATCTGGGGCTGGGGATGGAACCTGCAACCCACAACAGCAGCTCTTCTACTGTAGTCACAGCTGGTCCTCACAGGCAATTAGCCTGAAGGTCAATTCCTCTCAGTGATACAGATAGCAATCAAGGCTCAAGTACAAGACTGGGCACACAGCCCACACAAGGGCATACATAGAGTGCCCCATTCAGGTAACTGGGGAGGCTGAGCCACTGGGCCCTACAGGACATCTATTACACAAGGGCACTCTACCAATTCCAGGAGACACAGCAGCTCTATCTAATACATGGAAACAAACACAGGGAAGCAGCCAAAATGTGGAGATAAAGAAACATGTCACAAATGAAAGGACACACAAAACAAAACAAAACAAAACAAAACAAAACAAACAAAACAAAACAAAAAACAAATGAAAGGACAGAAGAAATCTCCAGAAAAAGAATGAAATGAAATGGCAGCAAACAAACTACTTGATACAGAGTTCAAAACCATGGTTATAAGTCTGCTCAAGGATCTTAATGAGAGCTTCAAGGGACTTAGTGAGAATTTCAAAGATTTCAGTGAGACTTTCAAGGATCTTAGTGAGAATGTCAAGAAAAAGAACCAGTCAGAAATTAAGTATACACTAATTGAAATAAAGAATAATTTACAGAGATTCAACAGTAGAATAGAGGATTCTGAGAATAAATCAATGATTTGGAATAGTAGGAAGGAAAAAAAAACACCCAATCAGAAGAGCAAAAAGAAAAAAGAATCCAAAAATATGAAGACAGTGTAAGGAGCCTTTGGGATAACTTCAAGTGTACCAACATCCTCATTATTGGGGTGCCCTAAGGAGAAGAGAGAGAGCAAGATATTGAAAACCTCTTTTAAGAAATAATGACAGAAAACTTCCCATACCTGGTGAAAGAAATAGACTTACAAATCCAGGAAGCACAGAGAGTCCCAAACACGATGAACCCAAAGAGGCCCACACCAAGGCACATCATAATTAAAATGCCAAGGGTTAAAGACAAAGAGAGAATCTTAAAAGCAGCAAGAGAAAAGCTGTTAGTTACCTACAAGGGAATGCCCATCTGACTGTCAGATGATTTCTCAACAGAAACTATGCAGGCCAGAAGGGAATGGCAAGAAATATTCAAAGTGATAAATAGCAAGGACCTACAATAAAGATTACTCTACCCAGCAAAACTATCATTTAGCATTGAAGGTCAGATAAAGAGCTTCACAGAGCCCTGGCTGGTTTGGCTCGGTGGATAGAGTGTCGACTTGTGGACTGGGGGGGAGGGGGGGGCCCAGGTTCAATTCCAGTCAAGGGCTCGATCTCCAGTGGGGGGTGTGCGGGAGGCGGCCGATCGGTGGTTCTCTCTCATCATTGATATTTCTAGCTCTCTCCCTCTTCCTTCTTCTCTGAAGTCAATAAAAATATATTTTAAAAAAAGAGCTTCACAGACAAGAAAAAGCTAAAGGATTACATCACCACCAAAACACTATTACATTAAATGTTGAAAGGTATTCTTTCAGAAGAGAAAGAGGAAGAAGAAAGGATAAAAAATATGAAAGATAAAATGGCAATAAATCAACAACTGAATCTAAAAATCAAAATAAACAAACAAGGAATCTAATGAATAAAATAAACTGATGAATAAAATAGAACCAGAGGCATGGAAACATGGGACACACTGATGAATCTCAGAGGGAAGGGTGAGTGATGGGAAGCGATTAACCAAAGAACTTAAATGCATATATGCATTACCTATGGACACAGACAACAGGGTGGTGAAGACCTGGAGGAACAGGAACCGGGTGGAGGGGGGTCATGGGGAGGGGGAAGGAAAGACATTTGTAATACTCTCAACAATAAAGATTAAACAAACACAAAAAATAAAAAATGAAAATAAAAAATAAAAATCAATGGAAAAAATATTCTCCAGTTAGGATTAACAACAAAAAACAACTACAACCACCACTAAAACTAAAATTTTGTTTACAACTATGTAGCCTTTTGTCATTAAAATCTTTTTTGTAACTTTGGTTAAATAAATAATGTAAGTACTATTCCACAATGACTTATAATTTTATTTGACCAAATATTAAAAAAAAATTGATATAGCCCTAGCCAGTTTGACTCAGTGGATAGAATGTCAGCCTTTGGATTGAAGGGTCCCAGGTTTGATTCCGGTTAAGGGCATGTGCCTGGGTTGCATTCTCAGTCCCCAGTGAGGGGTGTGCAGGAGGCAGCTGATTGGTGATTCTCTCTTATCATTGATGTTTCTATCTCTCTCTCCCTCTCCCCTTCCTTTCTGTAATCAATAAAAATATATTTTAAATAATTGAGCCCTAGCTGGTTTGGCTTGGTGGATAGAGCATCGGCCTGCAGACTGAGGGGTCCCAAGTTCGATTCTGGTCAAGGGCATGTACCTTGGTTGCAGGCACATCTCCAGTAGGTGGTGTGCAGGAGGCAGCTGATCGATGTTTCTCTCTCATTGATGTTTCTAACTCTCTCTCTCCCTTCCTCTCTGTAAAAAATCAATAAAATAAATTTAAAAAATTGATATATCTGACAAGCTTCCCAAGATTAAAAAATTAAAGCCTTTTCTTTGATTTTTGAGATTTTTAAAAAAATTTGGAGTTTTTCAAAAGGATCCTTAAATCATTTCAAAGATTTGTTCTCTTTTTATAAAAGAAAAACAAATTAAACTAATCAGGCATATTTAGTATGTTAAATACATAGGACAACTGTCAAATAAATAATGCCAAAAAACAGTCTTCCTGTCTTTTTTTTTTAAAAAATATATTTTTATTGATTTCAGAGAGGAAGAGAGAGGGAGAAAGAGATAGAAACATCAATGATGAGAGAGAATCATTGATGGGCTTGCCTCCTGCACATCCTCTACTGGGGATCAAGCCCACAACCTGGGCATGTGCCCTCAACCTGAATCGAACTTGGGACCCTTCAGTCCGCAGGCTGACACTCTATCCACTGAGCCAGACCAGCTAGGGCAACTCTGTCTCTTAAAATTGTAACTCTTACCAAAAAAAGACTGATAAATTCCACTATGCAGTGGTGAAAAGAAAACAGAAAAAACTTGCATATGAACAAAAACCACCAAAAGCGAAGTAAAAAAGAGACAAATGCCTGAGAAAAGATTTGAAATTTATATTACGGATAACAAAATAATCTTTATAATTCGTAAGAAGTTTTTTAAAATAGAGAAATATCCTAAAAAGGTTAAACATACAGTTACTATCTGATCATAGGTATACATACAAAAGAAGTGAAACTAGGGATTCAGATACTATACACAAATATTTATAACTAGAGGCCCGGTGCACAAAATTTGTGCAGGGGGTGGGGGTTGTCCCTTAGCCCAGCCTGCACCCTCTCCAATCTGGGACATCCCTTTCACAATACAGGACTGCTGGCTCCCAACCGCTCGCCTGACTGCCAGCCTGATCACCCCCTAACCCAGGGGTCCTCAAACTATGGCCCGCGGGCCACATGCAAATACAAATATTGTATTTGTTCCCATTTTGTTGTTTTACTTCAAAATAAGATATGTCCAGTGTGCATAGGAATTTGTTCATAGTTTTTTTTTAAACTATAGTCCAGCCCTCCAACGGTCTGAGGGACAGTGAACTGGGCCTCTGTTTAAAAAGTTTGAGGACCCCTGCCCTAACCACTCCCCTGCTGGCCCGATCACCCCCAACTGCCCTTCCCTGCTGGCCTGGTCACCCCCAACTGCCCTCCCCTGCTGGCCTGGTCACCCCCAACTGCCCTCCCCTGTTGGCCTGGTTTCCCTAACTGCCCTCGCCTGCCTGCCTGATAGCCCACAACTGCCCTCCCCTGCAGGCCATCTTGTGGCCAAATGGGGGTGGCCATCTTGTGTGTTGGAGTGATGGTCAATTTGCATATCACCTCTTTAATATATAGGATAACATTATTCACAATAGCCAAAGGGTGGAAAGAACCCAAGTGTGCATCAATAAGTGAATGGATAAACAAAATGTGATATATCACATAATTCAGCCTTAAAAAGAAATGAAACTGTTATAACTACTATAACCTGAATGAACCTTGAACACATTATGCTAATTGCCCTGGCCAGGTGGCTCAGTTGGTTGGAGCATTGTCCTGTACACCAGGTTGCAGGTTCAATTAAATTCTGGGTCAGGGCACATACTTAGGTTGTGGGTTCAATCCCTGGTCCTGGCAGGCACAGGAGGTAACCGATGACTATGTCTCTCACATTGATGTTTCTCTCTCTCTCTCTCTTTCTCTCTCTCTCTATCTCTCTCTCTCCTCCCTTTCTCCTTCTCCCCCATTCTAAAATTAATTTTAAAGTCTATATTCTTAGGTGAGGAATAGAAACAAATAAACAACACATTATAATAAGTGAAATAAGCAAGATGCAAAAGGCTACATATTCTATGATTCCACTTATATAAGGTACCTTGGATAGACAAACAGAGACAGAAAGTAGAACAAGGATTACCAGGGGCTAGGAGGAGAGGAAAATGGAGAGTTATTGTTTAAAGGGTACAGTTTATGTTTGGAATGATGAATAAGTTCTGAAAATGGATAGTGGAGATGGCTGCACAACACTGTGAGTGTAATTAATGCCAGTGAATTGTATAGTTAAAACTGGCAAAACTGGTAAATTTTATGTAATGTTCATCACAATTTAAAAAATATATTTTTTATCCCAGAACTACAGCTTAGAAAATATACCAGCCAAATATTCTGTAAAAAATAATACTTATTATGGAATAAATAGCAATGGGATTACTAGCAATAAAATATAGAATTTCAGTGGAGTAATCTTATATACGCTGAATTTATGCATATTCAATGATATGGTTCAAAAACACAGAGTGGGAGGCAGAATAATGATCCCCTAAAGATCTCCATGTTTTAATCCCTAGAACCTGTGAATATTTTATGTTACATAGCAAAGGAGTTATCACAGTTTCATTTCTTTTTAATTTATGGAGATGAAATTATGGTTGCTACTCAGCTGATGGAGCCATACTAGTCAGGGCCAGATGACTGATTTATATTATTACTGTTAGTGAAGAATAACGCATACTATGTATTTATGAAATGTTATAAGAACAATAATAGTATGAAACGAAATTTAAGGGGAGATCTTGGATTGTCTGGGTGTGCCCAATAATTACATGGGTCTTTATAAGTGAAAGAAAGAGGCAGGAGAGTCAGAGTAAGAGACAGAGAGAGATCTGAAGATGCTACGTTGCCAGCTTTGAAGACAGAAGGGGGTTAAAGAATGCAGGCAACCTCTAGAACAGTGGTTTTCAACCTTCTGGACCTTTAAATACAGTTCCTCATGTTGTGACCCAACCATAAAATTATTTTCGTTGCTACTTCATAACTGTAATGTTGTTACTGTTATGAATCGTAATGTAAATATCTGATATGCAGGAAGGTCTTAGGTGATCCCTGTGAAAGGGTCGTTTGACGGCCAAAGGGGTCGCGACCCACAGGTTGAGAACTGCTGCTCTAGAAGTTGGAAAGGGCAAGAAAACGAATTCTCCCCTAAAGCCTCCAGAAAGAAATGCAGCCCTGCAGACACCTTGATTTTATGCATTTTGGACTTCTAATCTCCAGAACTATAAAATAATAAATTTGTGTTTCAAGCCCCCAGTTTGTAGTCATTTGTTACAGAAGCCACAGAAAACTCATAGGGAAAGAAAAAAAACTGAGTAATTCATTCATATATCACAGCTGTTCAATCTTATCCTTAGAGTCTAACCTCCCAAGGAAATGTAGGCTAGAGCCAAAGTAATAAGCTTCCTGGAAACAAATGAAATTGAACACACAACAACTCAAAATCTCTGGGACACAGTAAAAACAATCCCGAGAGGGAATTTCATAGCACTACAGGCCTATATCAAAAAGTAAGAAAAAGTAATAATAAATGAATTAACCCTACAACTTAAAGAATCAGAAAGAGAACAATAAGAAAAGCCCAGAGACTTTATAATTAAAAGGCCAAAAATTAAAGACAAAGACAGAATCTTAAAAGCAGCAAGAGACAAGCAATTTGTGACCTACAAAGGAGCTCCCATAAGGGTGTCAGCTGATTTCTCATCAGAAACTCTACAGGCCAGAAGGGAATGGCATGAAGCATTCAAGGTAATGGAAAGCAAGGATCTGAGACCAAGATTACTATATCCAGCAAGGCTATCATTCAAAATAGATGGTCAAATAAAGACCATTCCAGACCAAAAAAAAGGCTAAAGGAGTCTATCACTACCAAACTGGCACTATAAGAAATGCTAAAGGAACTGCTGTAATGAGAAGAAATAGTGAGAGAGAGAGAGAGAGAGAGAGAGCGAGAGAGATAGGCATACGTAATTAAAATAGCAAATAAATAAGTACCTATTAGTAATGTTAAATGTAAATGGATTAAATGCCCCAATCAAAAGACATAGGATAGTTGAATAGATACAAAAACATGACCCAACTATATGCTGCTTAGCAGAGACTCACCTCATAACAAAAGACTCACACAGGATGAGAGTGGAGGGATGGAAAAATATTTTCCAGGCAAATGGAAAAAAAAAAATTTGGGGAAGCAATACTCATATCTGACAAAATAGACTTCAAAATGAAGGCCATCACAAGAGACAACAAAGGTCACTACATAACACTAAAGGGATCAATCCAACAAGAGGACATAACCCTGGTAGACATATATGCACCCAACATAAGAGCACCTAAATATATAAAAACTTCTAGAGGACTTTAAGGGAGAGATCAACAACAATACAGTTATAGTAGGGCACTTTAACATCCTGCTGACTTCAATGAATAGATCTTCCAGACAAAAAGTAAGCAGGAATTAGTGACTATAATGACACACTGTATCAGATGGATTTGATTGATATTTATAGAACATTTCACCCCAAATTTGCAGAATATACATTCTTCTCAAGTGCACCTAGTTCATTCACAAAGACAGACCACATATTAGGACAAAATCAAGTCTCTACAAGTTCAAGAAGATTGAAATCATATAAAGCATCTTCTCAGATCACAATGGAATGAAATTAGAAATCAGCTACAGTAAAACACCCAAAACATTCAAACACATGGAGGCTAAATAGCATGTTATTAAACAACTAAAGGCCTGGTGCACGTGCACCGGTGGGGTCCCTCAGTCTGGCCTGCGCCCTCTTGCAATCTGGGACCCCTCGGGGGATGTCAGACTGCTGGTTTTGGCCCAATCCCTGCAGGCAGGTGATGCAGGGAGCAGGGCTGGAACTAGATTTCTTATTCGCCGTGCAAGTAGTAAAGGGTGTAGCACATCATGGTGGGTAAAGAATGTGACTGGGCCTACCACTGGCTGGGCTAGAGCTAGATATTTATTGACTGTGCAGGTTGTGAGGGTGTGGCCTCATTTTCATTGGTACCTGACGCTGTGTTGCTGTTGGCAGCCCTTGGTGCAGCCAGTGGGGATCAGACCGAAACAGGCAGTCCAACAGACCCTGAGGGATGTAGTAGTGCGAGAAGTGGCAGGGGGCTGGGGAGGAGCTTGAGCCTAGGCCAGGTGCCACACTGGTCCCGCTCATTCCAGCCCTGCAGTGCCTGCTGCCACCGCCACTTGGTAGCGCTGCCCCAGAGGTGTGAGAGGCTCACGCCACCGCAGCTGTGTTTGCCAGCTGTGAATCCAGGGCACCCGCTGTGGGAGCGCACTTACCAGAGGGCAGCTCCTGCATTGAGCGTCTGCCCCCTGGTGGTCAGTTCATGTCATAGTGACGGGTCAACCGTCATTCAGTCGCTTAGGCTTTTATATACAGTGGGGCCTTGACTTACGAGTGTCCTGACTAACGAGTTTTTTGAGATACCAGCTGTCTCTTGGCTGATTTTTTGCATTGAGTTGACAAAGTAATTTGAGTTAATGAGCTCCTTAATGAGTTCCTTAGCGAGCTCAGTCTCGGAACGAATTAAACTCGTAAGTCAAGGCCCCACTGTATATAGATGAATGGGTTAACAATGAGATCAACAAAGAAATAAATAACTTCTAGGAAACAAATGAAAGTGAACACACAGCAAATCAAAAATCTCTGGGACCCAGTGAAAGCAGTCCTGAGAGGGAATTTCATAGTACTACAGGTCTACCTCAAAAATAAGAAAAAGTAATAATAAACCATTTAACCCTACAACTTAAAGAATTAGAAAGAGAACAACAAGAAAAGCCCAGAATAAGTAGAAGGAAGGAAATATTAAAATTAGAGCAGAAATAATTGATATAGAAACTAAAAAAAAACAAAAACAAAAAAATCAATGAATCCAAGAGCTGGTTCTTTAAAAAGATAAACAAGTAAAAAAAAAAAGGTAAACAAGATTGATGAACCACTAGCCAGACTCATCAAGAAACAAAGAGAGAGGAACCAAATAAATAAATCAGAAATGAAAACAACTGACATCACAGAAATACAAAGGATTGTAAGCATATACTATGAACAACTACATGCCAACAAGCTGGACAATGTGGATGAAATGGACAAATTCTTAGAAAAGTACAATCTCCCAAAACTGAATCAGGAAGAATCAGAAAACCTGACTAGGCCAATAACAACTGATGAAATAGAGGCAGTAATAAAAAAAACTCTCAGCAAACAAAAGCTCTGGTCCAGACGGCTTCACAGGGGAGTTTTACCAAACATTCAAAGAAGGACTAACACCTATACTATGTAAACTATTCCAAAGAATTCAATAAGAAGGAACACTTCCAAGCTCTTTTTATGAAGCCAGCATTATCCTAATTCCAAAACCAGATAAAGACACTACAAAGAAAGCAAATTACAGGCCAATATCCCTGATGAACACAGATGCTAAAGTCCTCAACAAAATATTAGTGAATCAGATCCAGCAATATATTACAAAGATCAGACACAAGGATCAAGTGAGATTTATTTCAGGGATGCAAGTCTGGTACAATATTTGCAAATCAATAAATGTTATGCATAACATAAACAAATAGAAAGATGAAAACCACATGATTATATCAACAGATGTCAAAAAAGCATTTGACAAAATCCAGCACCCTTTCTTGATAAAAGCTCTCACTGAAGTGGGAACAGAAGGATCATACCTCAACATAAAAGCCACATATGACAAACCTACAGTCAACATCATACTCAATGGGCAAAAACTAAAACCATTTTACCCAAGAACAGGAACAAGGCAGGTCTGCTTTCATCACTCTTATTCAACACCAGAGGTCCAATGCACGGATTTTGTACAAGAATAGGCCTTTCTGCCCCCAGCTGCCAGCACCAGCTTCCCTCTGGTCCCTGGGACCTGGGCTTCCCTCTGGCACTCTGGACCCAGGCTTCCCTCCGGCCACTGGAAGGCACCCGGGACCCGGGCTTCCCTCGCAGCCCCGGCTTCGTCCGGAAGGACGTCTGATCTAATTAGCATATTATGCTTTTATTATTATAGACTAGAGGCTATAATAATAATATAGACTAGGGGGGGAATGTCCCTCAGCCCGGCCTGCACCCTCTCTAATCCGGGACCACTCAGGGGATGTCCAATTGCTGGTGTGCTGGCAGTTGGACATCCCTCTCGCAATCCGGGACCCCTGGCTCCTAACTGATCACCTGCCGGCCTGATCCCCCTAACTGCTCTCGCCTGCTGGCCTGATCCCTCTAACTGCTCTCCCCTGCTGGCCTGATCACCCCTAACTGCCTCTGCCTCAGCCCCGCCACTGTGGCTTTGTCCAGAAGGTCATTGGAAGATTTTCAGTCTAATTAGCATATTACCCTTTTATTAGTATAGATAATACTGAAAATCCTAGCTACAGTGGTCAGACAAGAAATAAAAGGCATCCAAATTAGAAAGGAGGAAGTAAAACTCTCCTTTTTCACAGATGATATGGTATTGCACACAAAAAACCCTAAAGACTCCACTGAAAAACTACTAGATTTAATAAATGAATTCGGCAATGTAGCAGGATACAAAATCAGCACACAGAAATCAATGGCTTTTTTATACACCAATAATGAACTCTAAGAAAGAGAAAGTAAACAAACAATCCCATTTAACATTGCAACAAAAAAAATTAAGATACTTAGGAATGAACTTAACCAAAGAGGTAAAATACTTGTAATCAGAAAACTACAGGATGTTGAAAAAGAGATAGAGGAAGATATAAACAAGTGGAAAAATACACTGTGTTCATGGATCGGTAGAATCAGTATCATTAAAATGTCCATATTAACCAAAGCAATCTACAGATGTCATCACAAGATGGCCACCCTCACGTTGTCACAAGATGGCTGCCACAAGATGGCCGGCAGGGGAGGGCAGTTGTGGGTAATCAGGCCGGCAGGGGAGGGCAGTTAGGGGCAACCAGGTCTGCAGGGGAGGGCAGTTGGGGGCGATCAGGCTGTCAGGGAAGCAGTTAGGCATCAATCAGGCCGGTAGGGAAGCGGTTAGGGGGTGATCAGGCTGGCAGGCAGAAGCGGTTAGGGGTAATCAGGAAGGCAGGCAGGTGAGCGGTTAGAAGCCAGCAGTCCCAGATTGTGAGAGGGATGTCCCCAAAAGGGTCCCAGATTGGAGAGGGTGCAGGCCGGGCTGAGGGCTCTACCCTCAGCCTGGCCTCTAGTTAATATTTACTAACATTTATTAAGTCGTCATGATTGCCTGGCGTGGTTCTGGGAATTTTTACATTATTATTAATGTACACAAAAGCCACAATAACTACATGAGACACTATTTTTATCCCAGTTTGCAGAAGAGAAAACTGAAGCACAGAGAATGTAAATAACTTACCTAAATTCTCAAATTTAGTAAATGGCAGAGTCAGGATTTAAACTAGGGCAGTCTAACTCTAGAATCTGTCCTTAGCCACTACACATCCTTACCTCTCAAAAGTTAATAGTAGAATTGCTGAATGAGGTAAAGTGAGAAGCTGTTTTAAGAAAATAAGTATAGCCCTGTCTGGTGTGGCTCGGTTGGGTAGCCTGTGCATTGAAAGGTTTCTGGTTCTATTCCCAGTCAGGGAACATGCCCGGGTTACGGGCTTGTTCCACTATAGGGGTGTGCAGGAGGCAGCCAACTGATGCTTCTCATTGACATTTCACTCTTCTCCCTTCCTCTCTCTTTAAAATCAATTAAAAATATTTTAAAAAAGAAAATAAGTATTTGTTAAGGGATAAAGAGACTTGCAAGAGAAAGGATCCAAAGTACAGGTTAAAAGGCGGCCACTGTGAAAATGAGGACACATCTCATTTTGAAATGGGATGAAAATATGAGAAAAGGAACAGAGAGGAATTAATGGGGGTAAGGACAAGGTTCCCTTGGGAGCTGATGCTGACAAGGTCTTTGTTCTTCATGACTCTGGTTTTATTTTCCTCAGTTTTTGGTAGGGCTTTGAAGGGAATTTCCTGACAAGATCTCAAGTTACTATTTGATAACTCATCCACTGGGCTATTATTTCCAACTAGAGGCCTGGTGCACGAATTTGTACACAAGTGGGGTTCCTCGGCCTGACCGCCAATAGGGGCTGTCTTGCTCAGTCCCAATCGGGGCCAGCTGGCCAGGGGGAGGGACCGTGGGAGATTGGCCAGCCATGGGAGTTTGGCTGTGGGAGTGCACTGACCACCAGCGGGCAGTTCCTGCATTGAGCATCTGCCCCCTGGTGGTCAGTTCACGTCATAGCTACCAGCCAGTCATCACAGTCACTTAGGCTTTTATATATAGACTAGAGGCCCAGTGCACAAAAATTTGTGCACTCAGGGGGCGGGGAAGGTGGGGGTCCCTCAGCCCAGCCTGTGCCCTCTCACAGTCTGGGACCCTTCAGGGGATGACCACCTGCTGGCTTACGCCTGCTACCCAGGGGATTGGGCCTAAGATGGCAATCAAACATCCCTCTGGCAGCCCAGCAGCCCTCGGGGGATGTCCACTTGCCAGCGGGGAGCAGGCCTAGCTGCAGTTGGACATCCTTAGTGCTCCTGAGGAGACAGGAGAGGCTCCCACCACCACCGCTGTACTGGCAACCATCAACCTGGCTTGTGGTTGAGCAGAGTTCCTCCCAGGTGAGAGAGCCCTGACCACCAGAGGGCAGCTCCTGCATTGAGCGTCTGCCCCCTGGTGGACAGTGTGTGTCATAGTGACCAGCCATTCCCAGTACTTCTGCTGTTAGGGTCAGTTTGCATATTACCCTGTTACTATATAGGATAGAGGCCTGGTGCACAGGTGGGGGCCAGCTGGTTTGCCCTATAGGGTGTCCCGGATCAGGGTGGGGATCCCGCTTGGGTGCCTGGCCAGCCTGGATGAGGGGATGATGGCTGTTTGCAGCTGGTCACACCCCCTTCAGGGTGGGGGTCCCCACTGGGGTGCCTGGCCAGTCTGGGTGAGGGGATGAGGGCCGTTTTCAGGCTCGTGGGTGACTGAAGCTCCCAACCTCTCCTTTTTTTCTTTTTTTTTTATTCTGGGATTTATTTACCTTCTATGGCTGTCACTGGAGCTGAGAGCCGTCTTTAGCTCTGAGGCTCGGCTCCAGCTCTGAGGGCTCGGCTGCTGAAAGCAGTTATTTGGGTTTGTTTGGCTTCTATAATTGAAACACTGTTCCAACTCCAGCTCTGAGGCCCGGCTGGCTGAAAGCAGGTTTCTGGGGATTGTTTAGCTTCTATAATTGCAACATAGTTGCTTAGAGTGCAGCTCAGAGCTGGGCAGTGGCAGGCGGGGAACCTTGGCTTCCTCCATCATTGGAGCAAGCAAGCCTCCTATTCGCTTCAGCTGCCTGGCTGCCAGCCACCATCTTGGTTGACAGTTAATTTGCATATCACCCTGATTAGCCAATGGGAAGCGTGTTGGAGGTACGGTTAATTACCATGTTTGTCTATTATTAGATAGGACTAGAGGCCTGGTGCACAAATTCATGCACAGGTGAAGTCCAGCCGGCCCGTTTCGATGGGGGCCCATCAGGCCAGGCCAGTGGGGCAGGAGAGGCTGCGGGAAGTTGGTTGGCCCCACGCCCGATCGGGGGTGGGGCTGGATGGGGAGGGGCTGCAGGTGGTTGGCCGGCCAGCCACACCCTTGATTGGGTTGTTGGGGGCCTATTGGGGGCTGGATCAGGTTGGTTGGCTGCTGCAGTGCATGTCATAGCCATCAGTTGTTCTGGTGGTTCCACCATTCCGTTCGCTGGGCTTTTATATATATAGATGACCTCCCCCACTGGATTAACCTTTGCTCACCTGTGCACCTTGGTCCTGTTATATCATTTGCAATCATCCAGGGTTCTTTCCCTCGCTCCAATAAGGAGATGATATCAGGCTTAGAAATGGAAAGTCCTGTTTATAGGAAAAGAAATGGGGAATGATCATGCTGTTCCAAAATTCAAACCTAGTCTCTTCATCACCAAGAAAGAGAGGCAATTACATAAAGGAAGGTGTGAAGGTTGTCCAAAGGATGGGAAGATGGAGGTGCCAATGAAACTATCCAATTCCATTTCCACAAAGCACAGAACAATTCCTTTGGAACAGAGAGCAGAAATTCTGCTGGAAACTTGTAAGTGTCCCTAGATATTCACCCCGAAGAAACTAGAAATTCCAGAAGGCTAGTTGAAGTATTTGGAATTGATAATTATGGTGCTTATTCTCTGTCCCCCCTCCAATCTATTCTTTGCTGTTTCTGACCCTGCTCTGTGTCCTGGACAGCTTACGTGTAAAGGACTGTATTATAGTGGTCCTATCATTTTTCACTGGTTTTGGCAGATGGAAAGCATCAGTAGGAGATCAGCAGGCAGGAGGAGACAGACTTCAGGGTATTTCTTATCCCTCTCCCAACTCTTTGACCCAAGAGTTGTGGAAGTAGCTTTAGTTGCCGCTAGCCAGGCCCTTCTCCATGATTTTACCTCTCACAATCTTCCAGTGGCAGTGTTTCCTCCCTTTACCCCTTCTGGCCAGGGGTAGTAACAGCCTCCTACTGTTGCAGTTCCTGGGAGCCTTGTTTCTGTTTGCCTGTGTAGTTATTACACAACTAGAGGCACAGTGCACAAAATTCGTGCACTCAGGGGGGGTGGTCCCTCAGCCCGGCCTGTGCCCTCTTGCAGTCCAGGAGCCCTTGGGGGATGTCCTACTGATGGCTTAAGCCTAAGCCGTCAGTAGGACATCCTTAGCACTGCTGCAGAGGTGGGAGAGGCTCCTGCCACCGCAGCTGTGCTTGCCAGCCTTGAGCCCGGCTTCTGGCTGAGCAGTGCTCCCCCTGTGGGATTGGGCCGAAACCGGCTCTCCGACACCCCCCGAGGGGTCCTGGATTGCAAGAGGGTGAAGGCCAGGTTGAGGGACCCCACCAATGCACGATCTGGGCCAGGGAGAGACGCAGGAGGTTGGCCAGCTGGGGAGGGACCATGGGAGGGTTTCAGGGCATGTCTGGCCCATCTCACTCAGTCCCGATTGGCCCGAGTCCAGCAGCAAGCTAACCTACTGGTCAGAGCATTTGCCCCCTGGTGATCAGTGTACGCCATAGCGACTGGTCGACCAGTCGACTGTCTGTACTCTGGTGGTCAATGCACGTCAAAGTGAGCAGTTGAGTGGCCTTAGCATATCATTACCACATTACACTTTGATTGGTTGAACAGCCTATCGGTCGACCAGACACTTAGCATATTAGGCTTTTATTATATAGGACTAGAGGCCCGGTGCACAAAATTCGTGCACAGGGTGGGGGGGGTTCCCTCAGCCAAGCCTGCACTCTCTCCAATCTGGGACCCCTCGGCGGACATCCGTCTCACATTCCGGGACCACTGGCTCCTAACTGCTTACCTGCCTGCCAGCCTGACTGCCCCTACTGCCCACCCTGCTGGCCTAGTCACCCCCAACTGCCCCCCTTGCTGGCCTTGTCACCCATAACTGCCCCTCCCCCACTGGCCTGGTTGCCCCCAACTGCCCCCCCTGCCAGCCTGGTTGCCCCACGCAGCCTGCTGCTCGGTTGTTTGGTCGCCCCTCACTAGCCCCCCTGCTGGCCTGGTTGCCCCACGCAGCCCGTTTGGTCGTCCGTTCGGTTGCGATGGTCGCTTAGGCTTTTATATATATATAGATATCCTTACCTAGTGAGACCAAGTTACCAAAGTTCTCCAAAGTCACATCCCTGTACAAGTCCCTCTGGGCAGGTTCCAGATACTTCCATTCTTCCTGAGAGAACTCTATTTCCACATCCCTGAATGTCACCAATCCCTGAAACATGCATTACTAGTAAATGAAAGGACTTCTTAATTTTTTCATTTATTACAAACATTTTCAAAATTACTCAAAAGTATAGAGAATAGTATAATGACCCCATAAATCCATCCCTCTGTTTGAACAATTAACAAGAGTTTGCAAATCTTGTTTCATCTTTTCCCTTTCATTTTCTACCCCTGGTGTATTTTGAGGCAAATTCCACTTACCCAACATCATAGTATTTCACCCACAAAAACTTTAGTATCTAACAGACTAGGTTTTTTTAAAAGCATAACCAGAATAACATTATCACACTTAGTAACATCCACACTAATAAAAGACAAAGATGCTAATTGACTGTACCTCCGCTACACACACCAGCCAATCAGAAGAGTATGCAAATTAACCCAACAAAGATGGCCGTTAATTTGCATACTGAAGGCAGGGCGGGACAGCGCCATCTGCCGCCTGCCACACTGCCATCCGTGCCTCTTGTGTGCGACCCAGGGTGGCTGGGCGGGATAGCAGTGGAGATGGGAGGGAGCGAGGTGGCGGAGAAGGGAGCTCCCTTCTCCAATGCTTTGCTCTGGCCTCAGGAAGCCCTATTCTTGCAGGAATAGGCCTGAGGAAGCCCTATTTTTGCAGGAATCTTCCTGCAGTGGGCCTCTAGTTAATAATAATTTTCTTTGATCTTCAGGCCCATGCTCTATCCACTGACCGAAACCAGTTAGGGCAACAATAATTTTCTAATAACCAGATCAAGTTTCAAATTGCCCCAACTTTCTCAAAAGTAATTTGCTGTTGGTTTACTCAAATCAGGATTCAAAAATTGCGTTTTGTTATAGGTTTCCTAAAGTTTCTCAAATCTCTAACAGGCCCCAAAGGCCTTTATAATCTTTATTTATTTATTTATTTATTTATTTATTTATTTATTATTTATTTATTTATTTACTTATTGTTAATCCTCACCTGAGGCTATTTTTCCATTGATTTTTAGAAGAGTGGAAGGCAGGGGGAGAGACAGAGAGAAACACATCGATTGGTTGCCTCCCACGAGCCCCAAAGAGGGCCGGGGATCCTGGGATTGAGCCTACAACCGAAGTACATGCCCTTGACCGGAATCAAACCTGGGACTCTTCAGCCTGCAGGCTGACGCTCTATACACTGAGCCAAACGAGCCAGGTCACTATCTATTTATTAAAGAAACATCTGAATCCGTAGAATTTTCCATACTTTGGATTTAACCAACTGCACCTTCATCATGTAGTTTAACATGTTCTACTTCCATATTTTCTGTGAAATGTTGTTAGATCTGGAGGCCTAATTGACATATTTTTTGAGGGGGCATGAATATGTTAGAGGTGGTACTGTGTACTTTCTGTATGTCTCAATAGGAGGCACATTATGACTAGTTGTCCCAATTTTAGTAAGGTTAAAATTGATGAGTAGGTTCAGGTTTTAACAATCTGATCCATCCAGGAAAATGTCTTTAAGATAAAAAGAGCGTTGCAGGAAGGAGGTGATCAAGCAAGCAAGCTAAGGCTGAATGCCTATGCCATTAAGGAAGTACAAGAAGCAAATTTATATGACTAAAGGCTTACACGCTTTTGAATATTCTGGTGGCTACAGATAAGAAAGATCTCCTTCATATAGCCAGACTCTCTTCTATTGTCCACAAGGTCAATGAATGAGCAAAATCTAGCTAAATGGGGTCTTATAAATAAACAAAATAACATATACAAAACACACAGCAAACATGGGCCTAGCAAATAATAATGTCTTTAAAAATGCATTCCTTTTTACCATTTTTCTTCCTTGAGATAAAAAATGTCTTATAAATCTCTATCTTAAAATATAGCATTTATAGAAGTTTTAAATCTATCCTGAAGACTCAGGATCATAGTCTTTGGATCTCAACACAGATTTTACCTTCCTCTTCAGAATGCACTTGGGACCATGCAGAGGGTGGTCTAGTTGTCATAATGGGGGAGATTGGGCTGGGAGGGGAGCAGAATGCTACTGACATTAGTGCTGGCTGGCATCAGGAATGATAAGTGTCCTGAGTTATCTGGGCTTTGTACCTAGGACAGTCCCATACAACAAAAAATATACTGCTGAAAATGACAGCAGTATTCCCACTGCTTCTTTTTGCCAGACATCATTAACAATTTTTGGTTATGGCAAATTTTATAATTAACACAGGGATTTTATTTGCTATATAATATTGTACTTTATATCTTACTAGAGGCCCAGTGCATGAAACTCGTGCACGGGGGGGGTGGGGAAGAGAGGGACCCCTCAGTCCGGCCTGCACCTTCTCTAATCCGGGACCCCTTGGGGAATGTCCGACTGCCGGTTTGTGCGTGCACTTTTAACAGATGACAGCTCCATTGTTATTTCTTTCTTTTCATGCTTAAACCCATTGGAATTAGTAGGTGTTCAAAGTGTGTATACATTTTGGGGGGGACACCCTGTATATCTCTAGTCAGCGGTGAAAGGAACCAATGGCGGATTTGGAACCCCCAGACAGGGAACCTCGCTCACTCCCGCATGTCTCCCCACTCCACTTTCCACCTTCGCGGGCAGCGGGAGAATCAATGTTTTCTCTCATTAATTCGGAAAAGCACGTCCTGTCACCCGCTGCCCAGCAGGAGTGCGCTAGGCCCCACACGAGCAAGGCTCAGTAAGGGTAGCCTTCACTCATGGGTGCTGGCACCCAAAGTGCACATTCCTCCTCTGCAGTCGCCCTGACTATCCCACCATTTCACTGAGAGAATGGAACTTCTTGCCTCCTCTGGGCTCCTGATCTTGAATGCTGACCGAAGGCACCTCAGCGAGAGCCACCCGCGCTCACCAGGTGTGCCTGTCTGCACTTGCTCCTGCCTCAGCACCTGCTTTAGCTCCATGGAGGCGATCTCGTCACTGCATTGGCCTCCTGCAGGAACAGGGCGTCACCACTCCGCCCTCTCACTGTCATCTCACAGGTGCCCACCCCAGCACCCAGAACACCCAGACACTCTCCAAAGGACGTGAGCATGCTGGAGGGGACGTGCGCACGTCCTCTGGGGGACACAGGCATGCTGGGGTTGATGGAAGTGTGGCGGAGTGGGACTTGTATGCGCAATGGTCCGGGACTGTTGTAGGCTTGCGTAGGTGACAGCGCGCTGGGGGACATTCGCATGCCAGTGGGGGAGGAGAGGATGCGTGCACCAGAGGCCTGCAGCTGCAATGATCCGCAAACCCCCCCCCCCCGGGGTGCAGCCAGGAGGACATCCATCTGGCCCGCCATGGTGGCTGTCCGTGCAATCTTGCACCTTCTAGACCAGGAGGCAGGACTTGCACAGCCACTCATAAGCGGTGCTGATGGCTTGCAGGAGCTACTTCAGGTCGGCCTGTAGGCTCCACTTGGTGTGCTCACGGCTGCTGCAGCCGCCATGTGGGGAGTACAGGCCGCCCTCCGCTGGCCTGCTTCCCCGGCCCAGAGGCTCCTCGCATGCTGCCCACAGGCCTGGCAGCTCCACGCCTCAGCGGCTGGCTGGGGCATGCAGGAGGCTTGGCTTCCTTTGTTGCCGGGACAACGAAGAAAGCCAAGCCTCCCCGCAAAAGAAGCCAAGCCTCCCGCCTGCTCGGGCTGGCTCCATGGCTGCCGCCCAGAGGCTGGCCCTCAGTGGCCAGCCGGGCATGCGTGAGGCTTGGCTTCCTTTGTCGCCGGGGTGATGAAGGAAGCCAAGTGTCCTGCCCGCTCAGGCCTGCTCTGTGAAGAGCCTCTGCTGGCGCTGCCACCTTTGTGGCTATAGGCACCTCCATATTTGTCACGGAATGATGGTTAATTTGCATATTACAATTTTATTAGTATAGATAAGATATAATCATTCCACTATTTTGAGGGCATTTAACTTAAATGAGATTTGTGAAATCTTCACAGTTACTTATATACTGTGAATAGTTATCATCTTTCACTGTCTACTTTTCCTTGGTCCCGAAATAAGAGAGCTGATGGAGCCACGCCAGCATGGCTCAGTAGTTGAGCATCGACCTATGAACTAGGAAGTCTCAGTTTGATTCTGGGTCAGGGCATATGCCTGGGTTGTGGGCTCGATCCCTAGTGGGGGATATGCAGGAGGCAGCCAATGAGTGATTCTCATCACTGATATTTCTCTCTCTCTCTCTCCCTCTTCCTTCCTCTCTGAAATCAATAAGAATAGATTTTTTTAAAAAAGCTGACAGAGGCTATATCTTAGTCACATAAATGTGGCCCATAACCAACACATATTGTTCAACCTCAAAATGAACCATTTTACAGTTATTCATCTCTCATAAATCACCTTGCAAAAATGAAGAAGTTTTGATAGTGTGAAATATTTTATGACTTTAAAGAGGGGGTGACATTTAAAAGTAGAAAAAAAGGAAACTACCCAGTTTAATAAAAGAGATCAAAGCTATCTGATCTTTGGCTCCTGTTAATGAGAGGATCTGCCCTAGCCAGTTTGGCTCAGTGGATAGAGCATAGGCCTGTGGACCAAAGGGTCCCAGTTTCAATTCCAGTCAAGGCATGTACGTCGGTTGCAGGCTCCTCCCTGACTTGGGCCCTGGTCAGGGTGCATGCAGGAGGCAACCAATTGATGTGTTTTTCTTACATCAATGTTTTTCTGTTTTTCCCTCTCTCTTCTACTCTCCCTAAAAATGAAAAAACATCCTCGAGTGAGGATTAACAACAAAAAAAAACAAAAACCCACAAAAAACCAAAAATGGATAGAGGGAATTTCAACTTACCTGGGCCATCGCTTTTAGAACTACCCGATCTACTCAGATTTCTCTAGGTTCTTCTCTTGGACTAGTAGAGTCCTGAAAAAGCAGAGGAAGATGGAGCAAATCTCATAAATTAAGCTTGCTTCAGTAATCCTAAATAGATGAGCTGAAAAACAACTGAACTTCCAGTGTTCCTGCTCTGCTTCCCCTGCTCTCCCTGGGTCTTCCCACACAACACTAATGCAAAGAACTACAGAGTTAACAAAACCCAGCCCCTCCTTAAACCCTAGGGAATCCAAAAGATGGTTTCATGCAGATGTGCTCCAGCACTGACACAGAACCCATGCACCTCAGCAGAAGGGATTCTGGCCTGAACAGTCCCCTATCTTGTTTCTGATAGTCTATACCAGTGATGGCGAACCTTTTGAGCTTGGTGTGTCAGCATTTTGAAAAACCCTAACTTAACTCTGGTGCTGTATCACATATAGAAATTTTTTGATATTTGCAACCATAGTAAAACAAAGACTTATATTTTTGATATTTATTTTATATATTTAAGTGCCATTTAACAAAGAAAAATCAATCAAAAAAATGAGTTCGCATGTCACCTCTGACATGCGTATCATAGGTTCGCCATCACTGGTCTATACCCTAGATAGCTCCCCATCTGTACCAAGCAGATCTTCCTTTGCAGCTGCAGCAAGGAGGATCATAATTCATACCCACTTTACCCTCTAAGGCTGAGGACAGTACCATCTTGTGAAAAAAGACATTCTTAGACAATGTCTTCCAGCTTCTGTGGTCTCTACAGGCAAAATCTCTTGGGTACTTCCCTGGTTTAGTTTTTCTTTCTAAGTCCAAAAGGGTACCATGCTGCCCATACCACCAGAGACTTCGTCAAAGCCTCCAGTCCCAGCTGGACTCACTGGACAGGAGCAAGAAAACCACAGTAATACAGGCATCTTACAAGCTTACCTGAGTGGCAACTCAATTTGTAGCAGCCTTTTGGCCCAGCACTTCTTATTTTCCATTTAAACCCTCCCTATTGCTTTCCTGCAGAACATGGCTTCCTCACTGACTAGCAGTTAGCACGGCAGAAGTTCTATGGAGAATGGTCTGTACCCCCAGGTACTGAGATCTCAGGGGTTTTAAGGAAGGTAGCAAGGTTGGTTTTAATTAGAGGGGCAAGAAGCATGGTGAGGGTGTCAGGAGGAAGACTAATGTAACCAATGGGGGTGGTGTCGAGGAAAATTTCCTGTAAGATACAGAACATGATTTGGGATCTAAAAATCAGAAAATTTAATAGTCAGGAAAGGCACAGAAGAGCATTCTGAGCAGAGTAAAAAGCAGTGGCAAAACGGTGGACCAACTATATGGTGTGTTTGAGGAGCATTTGGAATGACGTATATAGTTTGGAAAAGGTCTAGATCAGTGTGTGCTGTCCAACAAACTTTCTATGATGATGGAAATCTGTATTGTCAATAATGTAGCCATTAGCCCCATGTAGCTAATATGACTGGATAATTAAAATTTTTACTTAATTTAATCCAAATTTAAATTCAATTAGCTCTAGAACTTGGGCAGTGGTTCTCAACCTTCTGGCCCTTTAACACTAGATTGCCCAAGGAAGTCATTTTGACTGCTTTTTAATTTCAATTAGAAAAACAATTATGTATATAAGGACACAATGTCTTAAAATTTTGTGACTTTTTGTACAACATATAAATGCGTTTATTAATAATTGTAGTTACCTCCCCCTCCTTCATTTCCGGTATAATATATGTGTTATACCTATATTGCCCAAAAGCAAAAGCAGTCATTTTGACTGCTTGGGAAATTTTAAATAATCAAATGACACTTATTATTGAATTGAGTAAATTTCTTATATGACCAGTTCAGCTCTGTATTGAAATAACAGTTTTCATTTTTTTTCGATTACCGTCACATGATAACATACAAGTAAGTACATGATAAATTGTCGATACTTGATAAGTTGCAGTTGCTCAATAAGGTAAACAAGTACTTGGTATTCGAATCTATGCAGTGATACTTGTTCTAATAGGTTGTTTATTGTATTTCTTTTGCTCCCTAAATTCATGAAAGAAATGTCGAAGAGAAGGGAGTTACTGGAAAAGCTAACGAACATAAGTGAAGAGTGCTCCGATATAAAATCAGATGCAGCAAATTCTGAAGTATCATCTGAAAATGAAGCGGATTATATTCAAAGTGAAACATCTGACACTGAAGATAGCGATGAAGAGTCGATCACCAATGATGAAAAGGAAAGTGCCATCAATATGCCCAGGAAAAGGTGCAGGGTGCTAAGTAGTTCAGACTCTGATGAAGAAACTGAACACACCGTTCAGGAGACCGAAACAGCTGCCGATGGTACTGTGTGGTCAAAATTTGACGAAGGTGGTATTCCTGGAAGGTTACCATCTACTTGTATTTTCAAGGGTGTGAAAGGGCCAACAGGCTACGCAAAAAGGAACATTATGGCAGATAATCTTACCAGTGCATTCTCGTTGATAATAGATAACTATATTATCAAACATATAAAGAAGTGCACAGAGGAAGAAGGCCGAATTTTGAGGAACGACTGGACAACAACATTACCGGAAATACGTGCATTTACTGGGATTTCATATGCTCGTGGAGCCTACGAGGCAAAAAATTTAAAACTCAGTTATTTATGATCAGCAAAGTGGGGTCCCGAATTCTTCAGGAAAACTATGGCCAGAGAAAAGTTCAAGCAAATCCTACGATTTATTCTTTTTGACAGAAGAACCGAAAGAAGTAGGCACCTACAAACAAATAAGTTTGCCTTGGTTTCGGAAGTATGGGACAAGTTCATTGAAAAGAGTCAAGCTTGCTATCAACCAGGGCAAAATATAACAGTTGACGAGCAATTATTTCTGTCAAAAGCCAGGTGCAGGTTTACACAGTATATGCCTAATAACCCCAACAAATTTGGCATCAAATTCTGGCTTGCATCAGATGTTAGTAGCAAATATGTTTTGAATGGTTTTCCTTATTTGGGGAAAGATGAACAGCAACCATCGTCAATGCTTCTCAGTGAACACGTTGTTCTGAAACTTGTCGAGCCATATACAGGCTGTGGAAGAAATGTCATGACCGATAACTTTTTCACTAGCATGTCACTCACGACAAAATTACTGGCCAAACAAACAACTCTAGTTGGAACTATTAGAGGAAACAAAAGAGAACTACCCAAAGCAGCCAAACAAACGAAGGATAACATGCCTCGTGTTTCCACTCTGCTATATAAATCAGAGAATTGTGTTCTTACAATATATAAAAGCAAACCAAATAAAGAGTAGCTGTTCTAAGTTCTAGGCATAAATTTGTGAAAATTGATAAGAGTAATAAAAAAATGTTACCGGAATCTATTCAATTTTATAACAGCACAAAATTTGGAGTTGATATGGCGGATCAAATGGCCAGAAAATACACAGTAAAAGCTAGTTCTCGTAGATGGCCCCCCCAAATATTTTCCAATATTTTAGATTTGGCTGCTATAAATGCTTGGATCCTTTACAAAGAAACGACAGGAATACAAATACAACGAAAAGAGTTCTTGTTTCAATTAGCAGAACAGCTTTCCACCGAATACAGAGCTGCAAGACAGAGAAATTCATCAGAACATGAAGACCCACAAAGATCAACTGCAACATCATCAAATGCAACCCATTCTAAGAAACACAAAATTTGTCAAGTACGACTTTGCCACAACAACAAAACAAATAATATATGTGAAAAATGTCAAAAGTATGTTTGCGGAAGATGTACACATAAAAAGATTTCCACTTTCATTTGCATGAAATGTACAAATAATAATGCATAAATTATTTTTTTTCCAAGTGAGGTACATTTTTTTTGTTAATATTTACTAATACCTTGTTATATAACTGTAAATACTATACAAAATATTAAAAATTAATTTTAAACAAATTTCTTTACACATTAGTTATTCTTTCACAATGCAGTCATTTTGACTGCTTTTGGGCAATATAGGTATATACTAAATTTCAGTCTTTCTAGTGTTAAATATAGTTCCTTATGTTGTGACCCAACCATAAAATTATTTTCGTTGCTACTTCGTAACTGTAATGTTGCTACTGTTATGAATCGTAATGTAATATCTGATATGCAGGATGGTCTTAGGCGACCCTGTGAAAGGGTCGTTCGATGGCCAAAGGGGTCGCGACCCACAGGTTGAGAACTGCTGACTTAGAGGATGACAGTGCTGGAGATGACATTTAGGGGTTGGAAAATGAAAGTGTATGAATGAAATAAAAGAACTATAAGAGCAAGGACCAGGTCTCATCATCACTGTGACTGGCACTTGCCACGGTGTCTGAAGGCTATAGGTGACCAATGAACACTGACTGAATATATAAAAGTTTGGTTTTCATTAATTAATAAGTAGAAGACCACTGAAGAATTTAAAGAAGGAAGTGATAAGGCCAATATGACCAGATTATTTTATTGGAGAGGAGTAAAACTGAAGTTAGGAATATCAACTGAAAGGTGCTTGTACTTTCCCAAGCAAACTAAGGATCTGCCCTAGGATAGTTAGTGGAAACAAGAAGGAAGGGGATACATTCAGGTATAGAGAAGAAGTAAAATCTAGTCCTGTCCAGTGTGGCTCAGTTGGTTGAATGTTGTCTTGTGCACCACCAAAAGGTAGCTGGTTCGTTTCTTGGTCAGGGCACATGCCCAGGTTTTGGGTTCAGACTCTTGTTGGGGTGCATATGGGAGGCAACCAATAGATGTTCGATGTTTCTTTCTCTAAAATCAATAAAAACATATTAAAAAAAAAGAAGTAAAATTAACAGGCTCTGGCATCTAATTGGACATGCCAGCAGAGAGAAAAAGAAATCAGGAATTCTCTCTTATTTACTAAATTCCTACTTCAACTGGCATTTTCTTGTCTGTGAGGAAGATAATAAATGTGAGATTTACTGTCTCAGTAAATCTTTTACATTCTAATGGAAAGAGGAAGTAGCAAATATACTGTTTAAAAAAAATATTTTTATTGATTTCAGAGAGGAAGGAAGAGGGAAAGAGAGATAGAAACATCAATGATGAGAGAGAATCATTGATCGGCTGCCTCCTGCACGCCCCCCACTGGGGATCGAGCATGTGCCCTTGACCGGAATCTAATCTGGGACCCTTCAGTCCGCAGGCCTGTGCTCTATCCACCAAGCCAAACCGGCTAGGGCTATACTGTTTTTTTTATATGTCAGGTGGCCAAAGTTTTATGGAGAAAAATAAAGAGGAAGGGGATAGGGAATTTGGGGGCAATGGAGGGTAGCCTGAGACTTTTTATTGAGAAAGTGATATATAAGAATGAAGTGAATGAGCAATGCAGATATCTACAGGAGGTACATTCCTAGTAAGGGGACAACAATTGCAAAGGCTCAAGGCAGGAGCAGGCTTTCTTTGATCAACAGAGGAGACTAGAGTGGCTGCAATGAAGTATATGAGAGAAAGAGGGTCAGAGGCTCATCTGGGTCAGAGAAGTAGCTGGAATCTGGATCACATGGGGCTCTATGTCATTGTAAGAATTTAGGTTTTTACTCTTGAGTAAAACAGGAAGCTACTGAAATGTTTTTAATCTAAGGAATGACATAATCTGATTTACACTTAAAATGATTACTCTCGGAGAATGAACCAAAAAGGATAAAAGGGTGGAGGAAGCAGGGAGACCATGAGGTCACTGCAGTAATCCTGGCAAGGGGGAAGTGTGATTTGCATTAGGGTGGTGGTGGAGGTGATGAGAACTGATTAGATCAGATTCTAGAATCTAGAATCTAGATATTCTCTGAAGGCAGAGTTGACAGGATTAGCTAATGTTAGATATATAAAAAAATAAAGGCAAGATGACACTAAGATTTTGGGCTTGAGCAACTAGAAGTATGAAGTTGCTATTTTTTAACATGAAGGACTGCGCGAGGAGGAGGTTTGGTGAAACCACTATGAGTTCTGTTTTAGACCTTAATACTTGAGATGATTATTACATACCCAAGTGGAAATGTCAAGTGTCCATTAGACATTTGGTTCTGGAGTTCAGGATAGAGTACAAATGTAGAAATATAAAGTTGGAAATTACTGATGTACAGATGACATTTAGAGCCCTGAGACTAAGTAAGTGCACATACAGAGTGAGTGAAATTAAGGAAAATGTCTGTAAAAAATAATATAAACAAAGCCACTTTATAATTCTTTTTTTAAATATTTTTTTATTGATTTTTTAATAGAAAGTAAGAGAGAGCAAGAGTTAGAAACATCGATCAGCCGCCTCCTGCACACCCCCTACTGGGGATGTGCCCACAACCAAGGTACATGCCCTTGACCAGAATCGAACCTAGGACCCTTCAGTCCGCAGGCCGATGCTCTATCCAATGAGCCAAACCAGTTACAGCTACAAAGCCACTTCAAAATGGAATGGAAGTTGCCATCCCAGAGGAACTGCCTTGTATTCTTACTCCTCAAACCTTTGGAATGTTAAAACTGGGTAAATAACCTTTGGACTGGGACTAAAGCAATACTGTATCTCAAACAACTGTTTGCAAAGATAATAGGAAAGCAGATATCATGATTATTGAATTGAAAATTAAAAACATTCTTTAGAATTAGCATCACTATATTAGTTTATCTGCACTTATAGAAATGCCTTCCTTGTAATTTTCCCTTTCCCTTTCTCTTGAAAACATTCTTTGCCTTTGTCTCCTAATCTGAACACTGATTCAGTGCCAGGGGGCTTAGATTTGGTTGAAGAATAGAGTGATGAAAAGATAAAAAAGGAGTCTGAAAAGGAGAAACTACTGGGATAAAAGGAAAAATAAGAGACTTGGGCTTCACTGGAAGCCCAAAGAAGAAAGTATACCAAGAAGGAAGGCGAGAACAGTAGCCAAATAAAAAATGAGAACTGTCCACTTGGCATTATAGAGATCATTAGAAATCTTGACAAAAGCTGATTCTCTGGAGTGGAGGAAACAAAAGCTTGGGTGGAGTGGGGTTCAGGAGAGAATGGAAGTGGAGACAGAAGAGCCATCGCTTTCAAGGAGCTGTGCTGAAAAGAACAGGAAAACAGAGGTAGCAGTGGATATGGGGTCCAGGCAGAGTTCTTTGTTTTGAATGTGGGAGAAATTCCGGCATGTTTTATAGTAATGGGAATAATCCATAGAGAGAAATTGATATGACAGGAACACAGGAGACAACTGCTGGAGCAATGATCTTGAGTAGGAGAGAGGGGATGGGAACTAGCACTCAAGTGTTGAATTACAGAAGATCACAGATAGCTTATCCCTGGGGAAGGCAGAATACATAGTTATAGAAATGATTCCCAGGATTCCAGGGTGATGTGATTTGGTGCCATTCATATATACTTTTCATTTACTTTTATTTTTACAACCACCCTGTGGGTTAAAGTTTATTATATTTCCCACATTATACAGAAGAGAAGCTAGAATGCCTGCGAGGTGATGAGATTCACCCAAGGCCACAGTGCTAGTAAAATCTGAGATGGGATAAAAACCCAAGTGTTCTATTTTACTACCCATGGAAGTTTCTATCAGAGTAAATTGGTTCCCTGTGGTTACTGCCATTAAGAATGAACAATAAATCCCAGAGTAGAAAGGGGGCAACTGAAAGAGTTGGGGGTTAATGAGAGAAGGAAACTAGAACCTCTGTAAGTGCTTTGCCACAGAAGACAGTGGTTTTGTGACAATAGTTTCTTCTAAGAATTATTAGAGAAGGTATCAGATGTGTTAGAAATCGAGATAGCGGAGGTGGTAGGGAGCCTAAGAGAACATCTCAGAATTCAGAGGAAAAATACACAGAAGAATGAATTCTGAAAATAAAGATCAGAGATATGGAAGAGAGAAATCCAGAAGACATAAAATAGAATAAAAGTGATTAATAGAACAGCTGGAGAAATAATGAATAAAATATTTTCTGGAGGAAATGAAATACTTGAATCTTTAAATTAAAAAGAATTCTTGAGCACTTATAAAAATTCATAAAGAGCCACATCTAGATGCATCCTGATAATAATTCTGAAATTGTACTTACCAGTAGGATATTCATTAATCTTAAATGCCCATGGACTATTTAGAACTCACCAGGCATGTTCCCTTGGAAGCTCTGTATGCTCTTTCTGGAACGCTCTTCCACCAGACAGCCATAGAGCTCACTTTCCCTCTTCAAGAAGGTTTTTGCTTAAACTTCACCTCTGTAACCAAACTATTAAAATATTACCCATTGTCATTCTCTCTAGCCATCCCTGCTTTATTTTTTTTATAGCTCTCAGTGCTACTAAATGTTGTACTATACATTTGCTTGTCAATTATTTGACTCTTCCACTAAACTTAAACGCAGGGATCTTGTTGGTATGGTTCATTATTAATTCTTCAAGACAAAATATTGCCCTAACCAGTTTGGCTCAGTGGATAGAGTGTCGGCCTGCAGATTGAAAGGTCCCAGGTTCGATTCTGGTCAAGGGCATGTACCTTGGTTGTGGGCACATCCCCAGTAGGAGGTGTGCAGGAGGCAGCTGATTGATGATTCTCTCCCATCAATGTTTCTAACTCTCTATCCCTCTCCCTTACTCTCTGTAAAAAATCAATACAATAAAAAAAAAATCAATACAATATATTAAAAAAAAAGACAAAATACTGCATGGGAGGCACTAAGCACTGCAATGAATACACAAGATCACAATGAAAACCTTACTGATCAAAGTAGAAATTTCTCAGTCTATCTTTTGTCAGCCAAAAAGAAGTTCTAGTTTGATAAAATATTTACTGTACAAAATTAAATACTGTAAAAATATTTCAGATAAATATATTTTATGAACACATGACACAAAGGCAGAAAAACAAAAAAGAAAAAACATATTCTTGAGAAGATTAAAAAGTTCTACCCCCAAATATTAAAATCAAAATGAAAAGGCAAATGAAAACAACAAAAACCCTTCAAACTGCTTTTTTTTAAAAAAAAATATATTTTATTGATTTTTTACAGAGAGGAAGGGAGAGCGATAGAGAGTTAGAAACATCGATGAGGGAGAAACATCGATCAGCTGCCTCCTGCACATCTCCTACTGGGGATGTGCCCACAACCCAGGTACATGCCCTCGACCGGAATCGAACCTGGGACCTTTCAGTCCATAAGCCGACGCTCTATCCACTGAGCCAAACCAGTTTCGGCCAAACTGCTTTTAAAATTAAATTTTCAGGAAAAAAAGCAGTAATTTTAGGTAAATGAGCAATGGTTATGCATGGGCAATTCCTAAATAATAAAATGCCTCAACCTATCAAAAGTTTTTAAACTTTAGTAATGAAGGGAGTGCATTAAAGTAACAAGAAAATATCCTATCTAATAAAAGAGAAACATGGTAATTAGCCATACGTCCGCTATCCTTCCCATTGGCTAATCAGCGAGATATGCAAATTAACTGCCAGCGAAGATGGCGGCCGGCAGCCAGGCAGCTTGAAGTGAACATGAGGCTTGCTTGCTTCAGTGACGGAGGACTCCAACGTTCCCCGCCTGCCTGGCAGGCCTCTGAGCTTGCAGTTTGAAACATTGTTACATATATAGAAGCTAAACAAAACCCCAGAAACCTGCTTTCAGCCAGCCTGGATCTCAGAGCTGGAGTTGAAACAGTGTTTCGATTATAGAACCCAAACAAACCAGATACCTGCTTTTAGCAGCCAAGCCTCAGAGCTAAAGCTGGACCAGAATAAAAAAAAGAAAAAAAGGAGCGGTTGGGAGCTTCAGTCAACCCCAGCCTTTAAACAGCCCTCAGCCCCTCACCCAGACTGGCCAGGCACCCCAGTGGGAACCCCAACCCTGAAGGGTGTGTGACCAGCTGCAAACAGCCATCATCACTCATCCAGGCTGGCCAGGCACCCCAGTGGGGACCCCCACCCTGATCCAGAACACCCTTCAAGACAAACCAGCGGGCCCCCACCCATGCACCAGGCCTCTATCCTATATAGTAACAGGGTAATATGCCTCCCAGCACTGGGATCAGCGTGACAGGGGGCAGCGCCCAAACCCCGATTGCCCTGTGGCTCTGTGTGTGACAGGGGGTGGGGCCACAACCTCCCTATCCTCCCTGCTCTGCTCGTGACAGGGGAAGGCGCCCCAACCCCCTTATCAGCCCTGCTCTGTGCCTGATAGGGGGGAGCTCCCCAACCCCCTGATCGCCCTGCAGCTCTATGTGTGACAGGCTGCGGTGCCCCAACCCCCTGATCGGCCCTGCTCTGTGTGTGACAGGGTGCGGAGCCCCAACCCCCCCCCCCCCCCCCACGGGCCCTGCTCTGTGTGTGACGGGGTAGAGCCATAACCTCCCCATCGGCCCTGCCCTGAGTGTGACAGTGGCGGCGCCCCAACCCCCCCCTGATCCGCCCTGCTCTGTGTGTGACAGGGGGCGGTGCCCCAACTCCCCTATCGGCCCTACTCTGTGAGTGACAGGGGGGAGCTCCTCAACCCCCTGATCGGCACTGCTCTGTGCGTGACAGGGGGGAGCTCCCCAACCCCCTGATAGGCCCTGCTCTGTGCGTGACAGTGGGGAGCTCCCCAACCCCCTGATCGACCCTGCTCTGTGCATGACAGGGTACGGAGCCCCAACCCCCCTATCGGCCCTGCTCTGTGAGTGATAGGGGGCAGCGCCCCAAGCCCCTGATTGGCCCTACTCTGTGCATGACAGGGGGTGGTGCCCCAACCCCCCAATCGACCCTACCCTGAGCGTGACTGAGGGTGGCATCGCAACCTCCCGATCCGCCCTGCTCTGTGCATTACAGGGGGTGGTGCCCCAACTCCCCAATCGGCCCTGCTGTGAGCCCGACCAGGGGCTGCACCTAGGGATTGGGCCTGCCCTCTGCCACCTGGGTGCAGGCCTAAGCCAGCAGGTCATTATCTCCTGAGGGGTCCCAGACTGTGAGAGGGCACAGGCCGGGCTGAGGGACCCCCCGCTCCCCCATGAGTGTACAAATTTTTGTGCACCGGGCCTCTAGTCATTTTATAATTATCAATTTGGCAAAAATTTAAAAGATTGCTGATGGGGGTTGGGTAGAGGTGGAGGAGGGCATAGAGTGGATAAATGATGATGGAAAAAAACTCATAAAAAATTGGTGACACTCCACAATAGCATATCATAAGAAAATGGACACACACGGTATAGCTAGTGTAAACTTCCCACAAGGCAATGTGAGCAGAAATTAAACCACTTATGTGCTCTAATGAAGCATTCCATATGAGGCTCTATCTAAAGATGTATGTAGGGTGCCCTAACCGGTTTGGCTCAGTGGATAGAGCGTCGGCCTGAGGACTGAAGGGTCCCAGGTTCGATTCCAGTCAAGGGCATGTACCTTGGTTGCAGGCACATCCCCAGTAGGGTGTGTGCAACAGGCAGCTGATCAGTGTTTCTCTCTCATCAATGTTTCTAACTCTCTATCCTTCTCCCTTCCTCTTTGTAAAAAAATCAATAAAATATATTAAGAAAAAAAAGATTGGAAGTCCAAAAAGATGAGATTAAAAAAAATGTATGTAGGGTACATGATGAATATCCTGTTAAAAATGGAAACAACTTGGAGAGAGCTTTAAGGTCCTACAAAAGAGGACTGATTAGCCCTGGCCAGTGTGGCTCAGTTGGTTGGAGCATCATCCCATGTACCTAAAGGTTGTGGGTTTGATTTCTGGTCAGGACACAGGTTTGATCCTCAGTCAGGTCATGTACAAAAGGCAACCGATCAATGTTCTCTCTCACAATGATGTTCTTTCTCTCTCTTTCTCAATGATACATATCTTTGCTCATGTTAAGATGTTAAACAATGTTGGGTAAATAAGGTAGGTAATAAAACTCTTTCACATACTCACAACTGTAAACCTACTTTTGCCCCACCCTGCATGTGTAATGAAACCTTATTTTTATAGAAAAAATATACCTGTGTATATATACGCATATGTGTATGCATCAAAGATGGACTGAAAGGCTTTTCAATCAAATTTTCACAACATTTGTCTCTCAGTATATAATTATGGGGGATCTTTGTGTGTGTTTTTTTTTCTGTATTTTCTTTCTTTTTTCTTAAATCCTCAGCCGAGGATAGGTTTATTGATTTTAGAGTGAGGAAGGGGGTGGGGAAAAGAGAGAGAGAGAAGAGAAAAAGAGAGAGAGAGGAGAAACATCGATCTGCTGCCTCCTGCATGGCCACTACTGGGGATTGAGCCAGAAACCTGGGCATGTGCCCTGACCAGGCCAATGCACAACCACTGAGCAACACTGGCCGGGCATGTCTGGGCCAGGCATGTTTTATCCTTAAAGATTCCTTTGGTTACCTCTGGGTTGTGATCTTCAATTTACTTAAGTGCATGTTTTTTCAATAACCATGTATTAATTTTTAAATGTGTATTTTCTCATTAAAAATTTTAAAAAATGTTTTTGTTGATTTTAGAGAGAGAAGAAGGGAGAGGGAGAGAGAGAAACATGGATCAGCTACCTCCTGCACAGCCCTTACTGGAGATTGAGCCCATAATCCGGGCATATGCTCTGACCAGGAATCGAAACAGTGACCTACTGGTACATGGGTCTCTGAGCCACACCGCCAGAGCTAAATGTGTATTTTTAAATTCTGTAAATGTAAGCTTATTCCCAAATAGCAGAGGAACAAGAAAATACTTTTTTTAAAAAACAAGCTCAGGATATTCTAAAAAACAGTTGTATTTTTGCTTGGTTAGTTTCCAATAATTGAAAACTTCTTTATTTCGTAACTATAGTCATGTGTACCAAAGTCTCACCTGGAAAAGAACTAAAAGTCACATGGATATGTCCTCTGTATAAGTGATGCTTCTTTACAGCCCTTCTTGACGGATGGGTTTGTTATGTTTCTGCACCTGTCCTATTTCCTGCAATGTTCTCCAAACAGCTACAGAATCATCATGCTCCATCCACTGGTCATACTTTGGATTTATGATAATGCAAATGAAAACTGCAGGGAACATAGCAATTCAAGGAAATGAATGTATTTCCACAAAATTCTTATGGGGTCAGTCAACTTAGTTATAATATGACATGAAAACAGCTACTCTGGTTATACAAATATCTCCCTCTTATTAAATCTCACAGCATACTACCAGGCTAAGCTAGTGCTATTTATCAACCTTTACTTTGGATATTTGTATGCAAGTTTATACAAATCTCCCTTATAAAATCATTTGCAATTTTAAAATAGTGACTGTAACTTTTTAAAAGTATTTTTTTCTCCCTGAATTCTAGTAGATGCTGCATATTTGCAAATTCTTAATAAATATCTAATGCTTAGCCCTAGCTGGTTTGGCTCAGTGGATAAAGCGTCAGCCTGCAAACTGAAAGGTCCCAGGTTCGATTCCGGTCAAAGGCACATGCCCGGGTTGTGGGCTTGATCCCCTGTGGGAGACTTGCAGGAGGCAGCCGATCCATGATTCTCTCTCATCATGGATGTTTCTATCTCTCCCTCTTCCTTCCTCTGTGAAATCAATAAAAATATATTTTAAAAAAATATCTAGCCCTAACCGGTTTGGCTCAGTGGATAGGGCATTGGCCTGCGGACTGAAAGGTCCCAGGTTTGAGTCCGGTCAATGGCATGTACCTTGGTTGCGGGCACATCCCCAGTGGGAGGTGTGCAGGAGGCAGCTGATGGAAGTTTCTCTCTCATCGATGTTTCTAACTCTCTGTCCCTCTCCCTTCCTCTCTGTAAAAAATCAATAAAATATATATATTAAAAAAAATCATGTAATGCCTAACCCCAAGAAATTCATTATAAAAACACAAGAAGTTGTATGCACAGGAATAGTTTTTGGGACTATTTCACAATTAAAATATCCTATATAATAAAGAGGGAATATGCAAATTGACCATCACTCCGCCACAAAGATGGCAGCGCCCACAGCAGAGGCAGGGGTTTCTGTAACACAAGATGACTGCACCCATAGCAGAGGCTGAGTTCCTGTAATGACCCTTAACGAGCAATCAGCAGGGACCTGAGGCTGCGCCCCCACCCCTGTCCCCGTGGGGATTGACAGGGGACCTCAGGCCACACCCCCCAGCCCAGTGGGGCTTGATGGGGAACCTCAGGACACACCTCCCCACCCTGGCACCAGGCCAGGGAACTTGAGGCCGTACCCCCCACCTGGCAGGGCTTGACAGGGGACCTTAGGCTGTGCCCCCCCGCCTGGCAGGGCTTGACGGAGGACCTCAATGTGCACCCCCCCCCCCCGCCCCAGTGCTAGGCCCGGGGACCTCAGGCTGCTCCCCTCGTCCCGGGTCAGGGGACCTCAGGTTGTGCCCCCCGCCCAGTGGGGCTTGATGGGGGACCTGAGGCTGCACGCCCCACCCGGTGGGGCTTGACAGGGGACCTGAGGCTGCGCCCCCTTCCCAGCGTTGGGCTGGGGGACCTGAGGCTGCGCCCCACTCCTGGCGCCAGGATGGGGGACCTGAGGCGGTGCTCCCCGCCCGGCGGGGCTTGACAAGGGTGGGACTGGCCGGGTCTGGCTCTAGCCCAATAGTTGGGGGGGCTGGCCGGGTCTGGGTCTCGTGTGATTTTGAGGTGCATGTGGGTGGGCGGGGACTTGACTCTGGGTCCCATGGTGCGCCCCAAACTCTGACAGGAGGAAGATTTTCATATACATTTTACTAATTTTCTTTGATCTCTGACACTTCTATTATAGAGAAAGGGCAAATAGCAATATTAAAATATTTCCTCTAATTAATCCCCTTTTAATGTGCATGAATTTCATATACCGGGCCACTAGTATAAGTATAAATACTCTTTAGTAGGCAGTAAAATGAATACATTAAGGCGCATCTCAATAATGAAATACTATACAGTGATTTTAAAATGTAACAATGATATAGTCAATACATTATTAAATGAGGCAGGTCTAATGGACATCCCTGCCTGAGTAGTCAACACATTCTGCAGCTGAACCCAGTGACAGAAACAGAGAGGAACATAAAGGCATGGCAGCTGTGGTCTAGCAGCCGTCATTACCATGCAGAAAACACAGTCCCAGACAAGTAGCTGCCTGCCCTCATCTCCCAGAGAAGTAGCCCCAGCAGACCCTGTAGCTGGTAAGGGTCGGATTACAGCACACACTCTTGGCAGCCCCGACGACTAGAGAGCAAAAACATTTCTCCCTGAGCAGCAGGTGCATACTGCCGCTAAACCCATGAACAGTGGCCAAGACACAGAGGTGTGTCAACTGAAGTTTGGCAGCCACCATTACTGGGAAGAGAACAAGGCCACAAATGCAAGAATAGGCCCAACCTGCCCCCATCCATTGCAGTGGAGTCCAGTGGAGGCACCTGGGACACCTCAGATAGTATAGCACTGCTGGCAGCATCTTGTTGTAGGCAGCACTGGGATCACAGAGGCCCCATCACCCACCACATTTCCTCACTAGGGTAGAGCCCTGAGAAGGAGGTGACAGAGGGGATGCCCACCTCCCCAGGGAATAGAGGGCACTTTCCACAGTGCAGGAAACACCACCCTACAGAGATCCTGGAAGCCCCAGCAGTGCAAGCAAGAGAAAAATAAAAACTTGCACCCCCTACTAAAAAACAAAAGAAACTTTCTTACCCACTTCCTAAAATAAAGTATCAAATACATTTTAAAAAAATCAGTTTTCATTCCCATAAAAGCAGAGACATAATGCATCAGATACCATGAGTAATCTCCAGAAAATAAGCTTAAAGACATGAAATGTGATTTAAATGACAAAGAATTTGAGACTGAAGTTTATGAAAAAATTCCATGTGATACAAGAAAACTCAGAAATACAGTTCAATGAACTCAGAAATAAAATCAACAGAATGAGTACTTTGCCAAAGAAATGGAAACTATAAAAATAAAAATAAAAAATTCTGGAGCTGAAAGAGCTCAATAAAAGAGATGAAGAATGAACTAGCAAGACTTAAGAAGCAGAGCAGTCCTAGCCGGTTTGGCTTAGTGGATAGAGCAGGGGTTCTCAAACTTTTTAAACAGGGGGCCAGTTCACTGTCCCTCAGACCGTTGGAGGGCCAGACTATAGTTTTAAAAACAACTATGAACAAATTCCTATGCACACTGCACATATCTTATTTTGAAGTAAAAAAACAAAACGGGAACAAATACAATATTTGTATTTGCATGTGGCCCATGGGCCGTAGTTTGAGGACCCCTGGGATAGAGCATCGGCCTGAGGACTGAAGCGTTCCAGGTTCGATTCTGGCCAAGGGCACATGCCTGGATTGCAGGCTCAATCCCCAGTGAGGGGCTTGCAGGAGGCAGCCAACCAATGATTCTCTCTCATCATTGATGTTTCCATCTCTCTCTCCCTCTCCCTTTCTCTCTGAAATAAATAAAAATATATTTAAAAAAAGAAAGAAACACAGCAGACCAGACGGAGAAAATAATTAGTGACATCGAAAATATAAATCCAGAAATGATTCAGATGAAAAGCGGGAGATTTGAGAGTAAAAAAAAAGGAAAGAAAGAAAGAACTCTCTGATGGAGAATTATCTGACTCCATCAGAAAGAGCAATATAAGAATAATGGATAGCCTGGCCAGTGTTGCTCAATGGTTGAGCATCAAACCATGCACCAAGAAGTCACTGGTTCCTTTCTGGGTCAGGACACATGTCCGAGTTGCAGGCTTAATCCCCAGTAGAGGGCGTGCAGGAGGCAGCCCATAGATGTTTCTATTTCTCCCCCCTTCCTTCCTCTCTAAAAACTAATAAAAACACATTAAAAAAATAATGGGTATACCTGAAGCAGAAGAGAGGGAATAGAGGGCCTATTTAAACAAGTAGCTGACAAGAACTTTTCAAACCGATTAAAAAAATGGATTCTTTATAAAAACTCTTTACTGTTGAAAGTATTACATATGCTCCTCTTCCCCACCCCCGCCCCCGCCCCCATTAACCACCTTCAGCCTGCCCCCAGGCCTTCACTACTCTATTGTCTATGTCTATGGGTTATGCATATATGCATACAAGGTCTTTGGTTGATTACCTCCCACCCACCCACCCATAGTCCCCCACCTTCCTTCAGAGATTCCACACTCTGTTCCATGCTTCTATGTCTCTGGATCCTCTCCATTCATCAGTTTATTTTGTTAATTAGATTCCACATATAAGTGAGATCATGTGATACTTGTCTTTCTCTGAGTTATTTCACTTAACACGATACTCTCCAGGTCCCTCCATGCTGTCTCAAAGGATAACAGACTCTTCTTTTTTTACTGCTGCATAGTATTCCATGTTATAAATGTACTGCAGCTTTTTTATTCACTTGTCTACTGATGGGCATTTGGGCTGTTTACAGATCTTAGCTATCGTAAATTGTGCTGCTATGAACATATGGGTACATACATTCTTTCAGATTGGTGTTTTGGGTTTCTTAGGATATATTCCTAGAAGTGGGATCACTGGGTCAAATGGCAGTTCCATATTTAATTTTTTAATTAAATCTTTATTGTTCAGATTATTACATTTGTTCCTCTTTTTTTCCCCCCCATAACTCCCCTCCTCCCAGTTCCCGCCCCACCCTCCCCCCTCACTCCCCACCCACTGTCCTCATCCACAGGTGCACGATTTCTGTCCAGTCTCTTCCCACATCTCCCACACCCCTTTCCCCCCCAAGAATAGTCAGTCCATTCCCTTTCTATGTCCCTGATTCTATTATAATCAACAGTTCATTCTGTTCATCAGATTATTTATTCACTTGATTCTTAGATTCACTTGTTGATAGATGCATATTTGTTGTTCATAATTTGTATCTTTACCTTTTTCTTCCTCTTCCTCTTCTTAAAGGATACCTTTCAGCATTTCATATAATCCTGGTTTGGTGGTGATGAACTCCTTTAGCTTTTCCTTATCTGTGAAGCTCTTTATCTGACCTTCAATTCTGAATGATAGCTTTGCTGGATAAAGTAATCTTGGTTGTAGGTTCTTGGTATTCATCACTTTGAATATTTCTTGCCACTCCCTTCTGGCCTGCAAAGTTTCTGTTGAGAAATCAGCTGACAGTCGTATGGGTATTCCCTTGTAGGTAACTGAGTTTCTTTCTCTTGCTGTTTTTAAGATTCTCTCTTTATCTTTTGCTCTTGGCATTTTAATTATGATGTGTCTTGGTGTGGTCCTCTTTGGATTCCTTTTGTTTGGGGTTCTCTGCGCTTCTTGGACCTGTAAGTCCATTTCTTTCACCAGGTGGGGGAAGTTTTGTCATTATTTCTTCAAATAGGTTTTCAATATCTTGCTCTCTCTCATCTTCTGGCACCCCTATAATTCGGATGTTGGTATGCTTGAAGCTGTCCCAGAGGCTCCTTACACTATCCTCGCATTTTTGGATTCTTTTTTCATTTTGCTTTTCCGGTTGGATGTTTTTTGCTTCCTCGCATTTCAAATCATTGACTTGATTCTTGCGCTCCTCTGGTCTGCTGTCGGGCGTCTGTATAATATTCGTTATTTCAGTCCGTGTATGCTTAATTTCTAGTTGGTTCCCCAATATAAGATCGAGGGTCTTATTAGTTTTCGTGTAGATCTCATTAAGTTTATCGGCAGCTTCTAAACAGTTCTTGAGAGATCTTAAAAGTGTGGTTCTGAACTCTATATCTTCCATTGACAATTTTGTCCTGTTTCTTTGTCTCCGCATTTTGTTATGCTTCCTTGGTGCACCCCCTAGTGGTCTTTGTTTGCAGTCTTATAGTTAAATCTTGATTGTTGTAGCTAATTCTAGGGAGGGTTTGACCTCCAGGCCAAGTGGCTATGAGAATCAGCTGTGTCAGCAGTGAGAGAACTTCTGTCCTCTAGGGAGGTGCTAATCTAGCCTTTGCCTGAGGCTATCCGGCAAATGCCTCTGTGCAGGGCTTGGGCGGGTCGCACAGGATCAACAGGGTGGGCCGGAGAGAGCAGTTATGGCGGCTCTCAGTCCTGTCCCCAGGGGCTCTGCCTCTCTGAGTCCCAGCACCCGCTGCAAAGCTCGGAGAGAAAGCTGCACTCGCTCTGACCGAAGCCAGACAGTCCCGCTTCTCCCGTTTGAGTCTGGGTCCCTAAAGACTCGCCTGTATCTGGAGCTCAGAGTCTGCGACTCCCTCCAGATTGAAAACGCCAACCGCGCCCTCCGCCGCCAGCCCGCTCCGCGCACTCCGCACCTCAGAATTTGACTTCAGCACTGCGCCTCCTCTGAGTGTCCGTGTGCGTTTCTCTTTCCTCCTAGTTGTAGGACTTCCACTCAGCCAGCGTTCCTGTGGTTCTGGGTGATGTCCCTTCCGTTTTTTGGTTTCACTTTTGAAGTAGTTGTTCAAAGCAGCAAACTCCAGCGTTAACCTATGCCGCGATCTTGGTTCTCCATATTTAATTTTTTGAGGAAACTCCATACTGTTTTCCATAATGGCTGTACCAGTCTGCATTCCCACCAGCAGTGTACTAGGGTTCCCTTTTCTCCACATCCTCACCAGTACTTGTCATTTGTTGATTTGTTGACGGCAGCCATTCTGACAGGTGTGAGGTGATACCTCATTGTTGTTTTAATTTGCATCTCTCTGATGATCAGTGACTTTGAGCATTTTTTCATATGTCTCTTGGCCATCTGTATGTCCCCTTTGGAGAAGTGTCTATTTAGGTCCTTTGCTCATTTTCTAATTGGATTGTTTGTCTTTCTTTTGTTAAGTTGTATGAGTTCCTTATATATTTTGGATATTAATCCTTTATGATGTATCATTGCCAAATATGTTTTCCCATACAGTGGTCTCCCTTTTCGTTTTGTTGATGGTTTCTTTTGCTGTGCAGAAGCTTTTTATTTTGACGTAGTCCCATTTGTTTATTTTCTCCTTAATTTCCCTTGCCCTAGGAGATGTATCCATAAACATATTGCTATGAGAGATGTCTAAGATTTTGCTGCCTATGGTTTCTTCTAGGATTTTCATGGTTTCACAACATGCTTTTAAATCTTTTATCCATTTTGAGTTTATTCTTGTGTATGGAGTAAGTTGGTGGTCTAGTTTCATTTTTTTGCATATATCTGTCCAATTTTCCCAACACCATTTTAGAAGAGACTCTCTTTATTCCAGTGTATGTTCCTGCCTCCTTTGTCAAATATTAATTGAGCGTAATGGCTTGGGTCAATTTCTGGGGTCTCTGTTCTGTTCTACTGAGCTATATGCCTGTTCTTGTAAGAACTGGATTCTTGAATCTAAGAGGCTAAAAGAACACCTAATTATCTCAATCCAAATTTCTCCAAGGCATATTGTATTAAAACTGTCAAAAATTAATGATAAAGAAAGAATAATCAAGGCAGCCAGGGAGAAGAAGATGGTAACCTAAGGAGGAAATCCCATTAGATCATTATAGGGTTTTCCAGCAGAAACCCTACAAAAATTAGGAAAGAATGGATTTAAATATTTAAATTACTGAAAGAAATCACCGGCCAAGATTAATTTATCCAGCCAAGTTATCCTTCAGATATGAAGGAGAAATAAAGGCTTTCCAGACATACAGAGGCTGAGAAAATTTACTGCTACAAGACCTAAATTATAGGAAACACTGAAGGATATTCTTCTACCTGAGACAAAAAGACAAAAGGATACAAAACTATGAATAAGATGACCAGCATTCAGAAGGAAGTAGGAAATTGTAACTCTTGTTCAGAATAGGATCCTATCTAATAATAGACAAACATGGTAATTAACCATACCTCTGACATGTTTCCCATTGGCTAATCAGGGCGATATGCAAATTAACTGACAACCAAGATGGCGGCCGGCAGCCAGGCAGCTGAAGTGAACAGGAGGCTTGCTTGCTGCAGTTAAGGAGGAAGCCAAGGTTCCCCGCCTGCTGCTGCTGGGCTCTGAGCTTGCACTCTAAGCAACTATGTTGCAATTATAGAAGTTAAACAAAACCTATGCTTTCAGCCAGCCGGCCGGCCGAGCTGGAGTTGCAACAGAGTTTTGATTATAGAACCCAAACAAACCCAGATACCTGCTTTCAGCATCCGAGGCCTCAGAGCTGGAGCCGAGCCTCAGAGCTAAAGCCGGCTCTCAGTTCCATTAACAGCCATAGAAGGTAAATAAATCCCAGAATAAAAAAAAAAAAAAAGAAAAAAAGGAGGGGTTGGGAGCTTCAGTCACCCGCCAGCCTGAAAACGGCCCTCAGCCCTTCACCCAGAGTGGCTAGGCACCCCAGTGGGGACCCCCACCCTGAAGGGGGTGTGACCAGCTGCAAACAGCCATCATCCCCTCATCCAGGCTGGCCAGGCACCCGAGCGGGACCCCCAACCTGATCCAGGACACCTTTCAGGGCAAATCATCCGGCCCCCACCCGTGCACCAGGCCTCTATCCTATATAGTAACAGGGTAATATGCCTCCCAGCACCGGGATCAGCGGAGCTGTGAGGCCTCCCGAACCCGGGATCAGTGGAGTCGCGAGGCCTCCCGACACTGGGATCAGCGGAGCCGCGAGGTCTCCTGGCACCAGGATCAGCGGAGCTGTGAGTCCTCCTGGCACCGGGATCAAGCAGAGCCTCCCAGCACCGGGATCAGCGGAGCAGCGAGGCCTCACTGCCCCTGTGTCAAGCAGAGCTGCGAGGCCTCCCAGCACCGGGATCAGCGGAGCAGTGAGGCCTCCTAGCACCGGGATCAGCTGAGCAGCGAGGCCTGACTGCCCCGGTGTCAAGGGGAGCTGCGAGGCCTCCTGGCCCCTGGAGCAGTGTGACAGGGGGCAGCGCCCAAACCCCCTGATCGCCCTGTGACTATGTGTGTGACAGGGGGCGGGGCCACAACCTCCCTATCCGCCCTGCTCTGTTCGTGACAGGGGAAGGCACCCCAAACCCCTGATCGGCCCTGCTGTGTGTGTGACAGGGTGTGGTGCCCCAAACCCCTCATGGGCCCTGCTCTGTGTGTGACAGGGTAGAGCCACAACCTCCCCATCGGCCCTGCCCTGAGTGTGACGGGGGGGGGAGTGCCCCAACCCTCTGATCGGCCCTGCTCTGTGGGTGACAGGGGGCAGTGCCCCAACCCCCTGATCTGCCCTGCTCTGTGTGTGACAGAGGGCGGTTCCTGAACTCCCCTATTGGCCCTACTCTGTGTGTGACAGGGGGAGCTACCCAACCCCCTGATTGGCCCTGCTCTGTGCGTGACGGGGGGAGCTCCCCAACCCCCCTGATGGGCCCTGATCTGTGTGTGATAGGGGGCAGCGCCCCAACCCCCTGATCGGCCCTGCTCTGTGCGTGACAGGGGGTGGTGCCCCAACCCCCCAATCGGCCCTACCCTGAGCGTGACTGGGGTGGCATCGCAACCTCCCGATCCGCTCTGCTCTGTGCATGACAGGTGGCGGTGAGCCAACTCCCCAATTGGCCCTGATCTGAGCCCGACCAGGGGCTGCACCTAGGGATTGGGCCTGTCCTCTGCCACCTGGGAGCGGGCCTAAGCCAACAGGTCGTTATCTCCTGAGGGGTCCCAGACTGTGAGAGGGCACAAGTGGGGCTGAGGGACACCCCCCGCCAGTGCACAATTTTTTGTGCACTGGGCCTCTTGTCTATATATATAAAACCCTAATATGCAAATAGACCTAACAGCCGAATAACCGGTTGCTATGACATGCGCTGACCACCAGGGGGCAAACACAGAACATGGTGGGTGTTGGCAGCAGGCGGCAGAGCACAGAACATGGTGGGCATCGGCTGTGGCAGGATGGTGGAGCAGGTGAGCGGGGGCGCCAGACCAAGGCAGGGCACCGGTTGCTGTCATCAAGGCGAACTTCTGGTGGTTACTGAAAATTCTTTGCTCCCACATGCCGTGGTCCCACTGGGCACTCGTACCTGCTGCTGGTGCCAGAGATGCTGCTCACACCCACTGCTGGCACCAGCCCCAATCTCTTGGCACCATCAGCAGGTGCAAGTGGTGGCTGCCAGCCCTGATTGCCCCTCAGGGCTTCTCCACCTCCCCCTGCTCCTGAGGGGCTATCGGAACTGGCAGCTGGCTCTCACACCCCACTGCTGGCAACAGCCCTGCTCGCACCTGCTGCCAGCGCCAGAGCTGCTGCTTGCACCCTCTGCTGGCGCTGGTCCCAAACACTCCGTGCCCCGTCAGCAGATGTGAGCATGGCCAGCACCAGGAGCAGGTGCGAGTGGGGCCGGCGCCGTCAGCATGTGGGAGCAGCGGAGGTGGGAGTGGGGCTGCTGGCAGACAGGGGACTGGGGGCTGCGGCGGGAGGGGCCAGGTGGGGGTGCGGAGGATGGGCCAAGACCTGTCCCTGTGCACACTGTAGCCTCACAGCCCACAGTTCCTTTCAAGGTGCACGAGTTTGTATACTGGGCCCCTAGTCTGTATAATAAAAGCCAAAGTGACTGTTATGGCAGAACAACCAGAACAACGATCGCTATGATGCACACGGACTACTAGGGGGAAGATGTTCAACACAGGAGTTGCTGCCTGGTAGTCAGTGCGCTCCCACAGAGGGAGCGCCACTCATCCAGAAGCCAGGCTTATGGCTGGCAAGTGCAGTGATGGCGGGAGGCTCTCCCGCCTCTGCGGCAGCGCTAAGGAGCAGTGAACCAAACAGTAAGGAGCAGCGAGCTGGGAGGTAAGGAGCGAAGGGTCCCGGACTGCGAAAAGGATGTCCGACTGCTGAAAGGCGGATGTCCCGAGGGGTCCTGGACTGTGAGAGGGTGCAGGCCGGGCTGAGGAATCCCCTCCCCCTGCGCATGAATTTTGTGCACCGGGCCTCTAGTTAAACAATGAACATAAAATAAAGGTTAAAGGAGGTAAAAACATTTTTAAAAAGAACGCAATAATATTACAAGTTGCAAATGAATTCACAACATAAAAAGGAATAATTTGTGACAACAAAAACATAAAAGGGGTGGGGGCAAAGGTCTGAATTTGTATAAGAGAATAGAGATAAGATACAACAAGAAGAAAAAGTACTACTGTATATATGAAACTTTCTTTTAAATACACCTAATGGTAACTACAACACACACACACTCACATGCACACATCTACAACTGAGACACATAACAAAAAAAAAGAGGAAACAGAGGGTAAAATCATAGACTACTACCAAATTAAAATCACAGACAGAAACATAAGGGAAAAGAAACAATGGCTATACAGAACTACCAGAAAACAGAAGACAAATAGCTATAGCATATCCTTATCCTATATAATAAAGAGATAATATGCAAATTAGCCCTTATGCCATCACAAAATGGCTGCACCCACAGCAGAGGCGAGGTTCCCATAACGAGCGATCAGGGACCTAAGGCTGCATGGTGCCAGGCTGGGTCGGGGGACCTAAGGCTGCACTCCCCACCTGGTGGGGCTTGATGGGGGACCTGAGGCTGCGACCCCCGACCCGGGGGGGCTTGAGAGGGGTGGGGCCTGCTGGGTCTGGATCTCGCCCAATGGGGGTCTGGAATCTTGAGCGATTTCAAGGTGCACACAGGTGGGCAGGGACTTGACTCTGGGTCCCACGGTGTGCCCCAGACTCTGACAGGAGGAAGATTTTCATATACATTTTACTAATTTTCTTTCATCTCTGATACTTCTATTATAGAGAAAGGGCAAATAGCAATATTAAAATATTTCCTCTAATTAATTCCCTTTTAGTGTGCACAAATTTTGTGCACTGGGCCCCTAGTCAACACTAATAAAAGAGAAAAATGGTAATTGGCGTACGAGCTACCCTTTTCATTGGCTAATCAGGGCTATATGCAAATTAACTGCCAACTAAGATTGGCAGTTAACTGCCAACAAGATGGCGGTTAATTTGCATATGTAGGCACAATGCAGGGAGGCGAAAGGGAAAGCAGGAAGAAGCCCCCTGCCACTGACAGTGATTGGAAACCCAGGGGGGAGCTAAGAGCTGGGGGGCAGGGCAAAGGCGGCCCTAGGGCCGCCTTTGCCCTACCCCCCAGCCATGATGGGAGAATCAGGTGCCTTTGCCGCCCTGGCCAGTGATAGCAGGAAGTAGGGGTGGAGCCAGTGATGGGAGCTGGGCACGGTCGAAGCTGGCAGTCCCAGGAGCTAGGGGTCCCTTGCCTGGGCCTAAAGCAGAGCCCACAATCGTGGGGCCGCTGCAGCTGCGGGTCCCCACTGCCCGGGCCGGACGCCTCAGCCAGAGGCCTCAGGCCTGGGCAAGGGGCCGATCCTGCGATTGGAGGGTGATGGGGGTCAACGCCTGAGGGCTCCCAGTATGTGAGAGGGGGCAGGCTGGGCTGAGGGACACCCCCCCCCCACACACACACCCAGTGCACGAATTTCGTGCACCGAGCCCCTAGTTTATATATAACAGGCTAAACGACCGGTCCACTGGCTGACTGGCTGGTAGGTATGACATGCACTTACTACCAGGGGGCAGCTGCTCAATGCAGGAGCTGCCTATCAACAGCAACTTTGCAGAGTGCCCTCTCGCACTTCGGGGCCCCTTGGGAATGTCAGACTGCCGGTTTCAGCCTGATCCCCGCAAGCCAGGCTGAGGGACCTCGCTCACGCCATAGATGCCCTTTGAGTCCTGGTGCTGCCCCAGGTGCAGCTGGCTCGGGTGGGACCATGGGAGGTTAGCTCCAGGGCGTCTTACCTAGTCCCGCCCCGCTGGCCACCTTCTAGTTAATTTCCTTTCAATGAGCATGAATCCATGCACTGGGCCTCTAGCATATCTATAATCACCCTGAATGTAAATGGACTGAACTCACCAATAAAAAGGCACAGAGTAGCTGGATGAATAAAACAACAAGAAAACTATATGCTCCCCTCAGGAGATACACCTCAGCTGCAAAGACAAACACATAAAGTAAAGGGGTGGAATGCTACTCCAAGCAAATGGCACCCAGAGAAATGTGGGTGTAGCCATACTTATATCAGACAAAATAGATTTCAAGATAAGAAAGGTTGCCGAAACCGGTTTGGCTCAGTGGAGAGAGCGTCGGCTTGCGGACTGAAAGGTCCCAGGTTCGATTCCGGTCAAGGGCATGTACCTGGGTTGCGGGCACATCCCCAGTAGGAGATGTGCAGGAGGCAGCTGATCGATGTTTCTCTCTCATCGATGTTTCTAACTCTCTATCTCTCTCCCTTCCTCTCTGTAAAATATCAATAAAATATATTTTAAAAAAAAAAAAGGTAACAAGAGACAAAGCTGTGTGTGTGTGTGTGTGTATTTAATCCTCATTGGAGGATATTTTTTCCACTGATTTTTAGCGAGTGGAAAGGATTGGGTGGGGGAGAGAAGGAGAGAGAAACATCAATGTAAGAGAGACACCTTGATCGGTTGCCTCCACATGCGCCCTGATGGGGTCAGAGATTGAATCTATAACCCAGGTATGTGCCCTTGACTAGGAACCAAACCCTAAGCCCCACAGAGCACAGGCTGACATCTAACCACAGGACAATACTGGCCAGGGCAAAGATGGATATTTTATAATGATAAAGGGGAAAATACATCAAAAAGACATAACACTTATTACTATATTAGAGGCCTGGTGCATGAAATTTGTGCACTTGGTGGGGGGGGGGAGGGACGGTCCTTCAGCCCAGATTGCAAGAGGGTGCAGACCAGGCCAACGGACCCCACCCGTGCACGATCAGGGTGGGGAGGGACGCGGGAGGTTGGCCAGCCGGGTAGGGACCATGGGAGGGCTCCAGGGCGTGTCCGGCCATCTCATTCAGTCCTGATTGGCCGGACCCCAGCAGCAAGCTAACCTACCGGTCAGAGTGTCTACTCCCTGGTGGTCAGTGCATGTCATAGCGACTGGTCGACTGTCAGCCCCCTGGTGGTCATTGCACATCATAGCAAACAGTTGAGCGGCTTTAGCATATCATTAGCATATTATGCTTTGATTTGTTGAATGGCCGACCGGAGAACTATACACTTAGCATGTTAGGCTTTTATTATATAGGATATGCACCCAAGCTGGGAGCACCAAAATACACACACACACACACACACACACACTGACACTAGTGGCCCAGTGCACAAAATTTGTGCACATTAAAAGGGGATTAGCCGAAACCGGTTTGGGTCAGTGAATAGAGCGTCGGCCTTCGGACTGGAAAGTCCCGGGTTCGATTCCGGTCAAAGGCATGTACTTTGGTTGCGGGCACATCCCCAGTGGGAGATGTGCAGGAGGCAGCTGATAGATGTTTCTCTCTCATCGATGTTTCTAACTCTCTATCTCTCTCCCTTCCTCTCTGTAAAAAAATCAATAAAATATATTTAAAAAAATAAAATAAAAAATAGAAAATCTTCCTCCTGTCAGAGTCTGGGGCACACCGTTGGACCAGAGCCAAGTCCCTGCCCACCCATGTGCGCCTCAAAATCACACGAGACCCAGACCTAGCCAGCCCCCACAACTATTGGGCTAGATCCAGACCCGGTCAGTCCCACCCTTGTCAAGCCCCACCAGGTGGGGGGCACAGCCTCAGGCACCCTGGCCCGGCGCTGGGGTTGGGGGGTGGTGCCTTGAAGTTCCCTGTAAAGCCCCGCCGGGTGGGGGACACGGCCTGAGATTCCCTGTCAAGCCCCACTACTTCATAATTTTAATTTTGCTACTGTTATGAATTGTAATATAAATATCTGATATGCAGGATGTATTTTCATTGTTACAAATTGCACATAATTAAAGCACAGTGATTAATCACAAAAACAATATGTAATTATATATTCAATATGTGTTTTCCGATGGTCTTAGGTGACCCCTGTGAAAGGGTCATTCGACCCCCAAAGGGGTCGCAACCCACAGGTTGAGAACTGCTGCATTAAACCAAATAGACATAATTGATATTTACAGAGCTTTGTATCCCAGAATACCAGATTATATATTCTTCTCTAATGCACCTGGAATATTCCAAAGGATAGACTATATGTTGGGAAACAAAACTAGCCTTAACAAATTTAAGAAGATTGAAATCATACCAAGCGTATTATCTAGCCCCAGTGCTTCGAAATTGAAAATAAACTGCAAAAAGAAAGCAGGAAAACTCACAAATATGTGGAGATTAAATAATATGCTATTAAACAATAGCAGGGTCAAAGGAGAACTAAGAGATAAAAAGATACATAGAGACTAATGAGAATGACAATATGACATATAAAAATTTTGGGGATACAGTAAAAGAGGTAATAAGACGGAAGTTTATAGCATTACAGGCATGCCTCAAGGAACAAGAAAAATCTCAAATAAACAACCTAACATTTTACTTTTAAGAACAAAGCCTAAGGTCAGTATAAGGAAGGAAATAATAGAAATCATATGAGAATTAAAGTAGAGAACAAGACAATAGAAAAAATTAACACAACAAAGCTTTCCCTTTAAAAAGATTGATAAAATTGACAAACTTTGGCTAGAAAAACAAAAAAAGAAAATACTTAAACAAAATCAGAAATGAAAGTGGAGAAGTTACAACAGACACCACAGAAATACAAAGAACTATAAAATAATATATGATACTATAACCACCAAATTCAATAACCTAGAAGAAATGGACAAATGCTTAGAAATATATAGCCTTCCTAGACTGAATCATGAAGAATTGGAAAATCTAAATAGACCCATGAACAGTGAGTCTACTTAGATTTTCCGAAGTAAAAGTCCAGGACCAGATGGCTTCACTAGTGAATTCTACCAAGCATTCAAAGAGTACTTAATACCTATCCTTCTTAAACTCTTCCAAAAATAGAAGAAGTAGCAATACTATCTAATTTATTTTATGAGGACAACACTACCATGACACCAAAACCTGGCAAAACACACACACACACACACACACACACACACACACACACACACACCCCACACATACAAATTACAGACTAAGCCTCTGATGAATATAGATGCAAAAATCCTAAACATAATACTAGCAAATTGACTACAACAATACATTAAAAAGAACCAGGTAGGCCGAAACTGGTTTGGCTCAGTGGATAGAGCGTCGGCCTGCGGACTGAAAGGTCCCAGGTTCGATTCCGGTCAAGGGCATGTACCTGGGTTGCGGGCATATCCCCAGTAGGAGATGTGCAGGAGGCAGCTGATCGATGTTTCTCATCGATGTTTCTAACTCTCTATCTCTCTCCCTTCCTCTCTGTAAAAAAACAAAAAACAAACAAACAAACAAAAGAACCAGGTAGGATATATTCCAGAAGGGCAAGAATGGTTCAATATATGCTAATTAATCAATGTGATACACATTAACAAATGATAAAAATCATCTGATCATATCAATAGGTGCAGAAAAAGCTTTTGACAAGATACAATGTCCAATTATGATTAAAATGTTCAATAAAGTAGGTATAGAAGGAAGGTACCTGAACATAATAAAGATCATATATGAGAAACCCTCAGTAAATATCACATTCAGTGGTGAAAAACTGAAAGTATTTCCTCTAAAATCAGAAATAAGACAAGGATGCCCACTTTCAATACTCTTATTCAACAGAGTACTGGAAGTTCTAGCCAGAGCAATCAGGTGAGAGAAATAAATAAAAGGCATACAAACTGGGAATAAAGAAGTAAAATGATCTCTTTTTGCAGATGACATGATTCTTTATATAGAAAACCCTAAAGATTCCACCATAAAATTACTAGAAACAATAAAGAAATACAGTAGAGCTGCAGGATGCAAAATTAGTGTACAAAAATCCATTGTGTTCCTATATACTAACAATGAAATTAAACAAAAATATAGAAAACAATTCCATTTACAACTGCAACAAAAAGAATAAAATACTTAGGAATAAACTTAACAAAGAATATGAAAGACCTATACACTGAAAACTACATTATTTAAAAAAAATTAAAGCAGACACAAAGAAATGGAAAGATATTCCATGTTCATGGATTGGAAGAATCAATATAATTAAAAGGGCCATATTACCCAAAGCAATATACAGATTTAAAGCAATCCCCATCAAAATACCAAAGACATTAAAAAAAATTGATTTCAGAGAGGAAGGGAAAGGCAGAGAGAGATAGGAACATCAGTGATGAGAGAAAATTATTGATCAGCTGCCTCCTACACGCCCACACTGGGGATCAAGCCCACAAATCTGGCATGTGCCCTGACCGAGAACTGAACCGTGACCTCCTGGTTCATAGGTCCACGCTCAACCACTGAGCAACGCCAGCCAGGCCCAATGACATTTTAAAAACAAATACAAGAAAAAATCAAATGTGTATGGAACCACAAAAGACCCTGAATAGCCAAACAATCCTAAGGAAAAAGAACAAAGCCAAAGATCACTCCCTGTCTTCAAATTATACTACAGCCCTAGCAGGTTTGGCTAAGTGAATAGAGTATTGGTCTGTGGACTGAAGGGTCCTGGGTTGGATTCCAGTCAAGGGCCCGTACCCAGTTGCAGGCTCCTCCTGAGCCCAGGCCCGGGTCAGGGCTCGTGCAGGAGGCAACCAATTGATGTGTTTCTCTCACATCGATATTTCTCTCTGTCTTTTCCTCTCTCTTCTACTCTCTCTAAAAATCAATGGAAAAAAATATCCTTGGATGAGGATAAAAAAAAAAGAAATTATACTACAAAGCTACAATAATCAAAACAGCATGGTATTGGCAGAAAAACACACACTGACTAATAGAATAGAATTGAGAGCCCAGAAATAAATCCACATATATATGGGCAAATAATTTTTGATAAAGGAGCCCAAAACATATAATGGAGAAAAGAAAGCCTTTTCAATAAATGGTGTTGGAAAAATTGGAAAGCCACATGCAAAAGAATGAAACTAGAGACTATTTGTTGCCGCATATAAAAATTAAATCAAAATGGATCAAAGACCTATATATAAGACATGCAACAATAAAATACATAGAAGAAAACATGTTCTCCGAGAGGATTTTATGAATTTGACCCCAAAGCCAAGGGAAGTAAATGCAAAAATAAATGAATGGGGTTATATCAAACTAAAAAGCTTTTGCACAGCAAAAGACGCTATTAACAAAGCAAAAAGGCAACCAACCAAATGAGAGAAGATATATGCAAACAATATCTCTGCTAAGGGGCTAATTCCAAATATACACAGAACTCATATAACTCAACAACAAAAACAAACAATCCAATTAAAAAATGAGGAGAGGACCTAAACAGACTTTTCTTCCAAAAAGACATACAAATGCCCCACAGATATATGAAAATATGCTAAACTTCACTAGCTAAAAGGGAAATGCAAATCAAAACGACAATCCTCAGACCTGTTAGAATGGCTATTATCAACAAAACAAGAAAGAACAAGTTTTATGGAGGCCATGGAGAAAAAGGAACCCTTATACACTATTGGTGGGAATGTAAATTGGTACAGCCTCATTGGTAAATGGTAAGAAGGTTCCTAAAAAAATTAATAATAGAGCTACCATATGACCCAGTAATCCCCTTTCTGGGTCTCTACCCAAAAACTTTGAAAACATTTATTTGTAAAGATATATGTACACCTATGTTCATCACAGGTTTATTCATGGTGGACAAGACATAGAAACAACATAAGTATCCTTTGATGGATGATTGGATAAAGATGTGGTACATATTCACTACAGACTGCTACTCTAAGCTGATAGATCCTCCCTTCCCCCAACTGGTGGGCGGAGTATGACATAACCTGCAGCCCAGAAATACCTGAGTGACTAACCAGGTACCTTATATGGACTATATGTTGGACCACCAATCCACACTTGCCAAATACTCTAAGCCCTTGCCCTATATGGACAATGAAGTAAGCCACCAATCAGTGTGCGCCGAGTATACTAAGCCCCCACCCCTCCCCATTCCGCCCCTCAAAAGGCGTGCTCACCCCTGCACGTGCTGCTGTTCTCCCCTTGCGAGACAGCCCGGCAGGTCCTTCTCCTCTAATAAAGCCTGTAGTCCTGGTTTTTGCCCTCTATCTGATCTTTCATAAGCCATAAGAAAACATGAAATACTGCCATTTGTGACAACATGGATGAATTTTGAAAATATCATGTTAGGCAAAATAAGTCAGACAGAAAAGGACAAGAATCATGTAATTTTACTCATATGTGGGATATTAAACAGAAGCCAACAAACTTACAAATAAGACAAACAAATTCATAGACACAGGCAACAGTATGGTGGTTACCATAGTGGAGAAGGGGGGATATAGAAGAGGGTAAAGGGGGTCAAATTTATAGTGATGAAAGGAGACTTGACTTTGTTGATGAGCACACAATGCAATATACAGATGATGTATTTTAGAATTGTGCAATTAAACTTATACAATCTTATTGAACAATGTCAACCCCAATGAATTTAATAAAATTAAAAAAGTGATACCATTCTATAAAATCCCAAAGAAAAATATTTAAATATCCATCCAAATATTAAGAATATTTATCACTAAATTAAGGAATTACATTTTTAGCAAGTTTTTAGATTTTTGCATTAAGCTTATGTATTTTATAATAAAATTATAACATTATTTCCATTTAAACAAAAATGCATAACCAGAGTTGCAGCTGTATTTATTAAGAGCAATTGAGCCAATGTCTATGTCAAGAATGGGGACAAAAAAGGAAATTAGTGTGATTCAAACAAATAACAAGTTCTTTAACAGTCTTTAAATGTTGACAAATGAGATAGCTTCATTTTGTGAATGACCAATGTCCAAGAAAGGACTATTTCCAGATTAAATAAAAGTGTATGCAAACCAAAAAGCATGATTTCAGTTACACAGTGAGTTACTTATTCATTCAATTATTAATTAAAAAAATTTTGGATGGAATCTTTGCACAATTTCAACACTACTTTATTAATTATTTGGAATGTTGTATCATTAAAATGTTTTCATTGTTCTGGCTAACTCTTTGTAAGCATATTTTTATTAGTCAGATAATATTCCATCATACAAATGTAAAACACTCCTCTTCTGTTTCCTTATTGTTAGGCACAAATTTTGGACATTTCAAAGGCCTTACTGTCTTTGATTTTATATCTTTGGTTCTAAATTTTCATTGGTCAGGAGTCTCCTTGAGAATCTTATGAAGTTCTTGCTTGGGTAGCTCTGATGGTTGGAGTGTCCTCCCAATACATGAAGGTTGCGGGTTCAATCCCCAGTCAGTGCACATATGGGAATCAACCAGTGAAGGCATGAATAGGTAGAACAACAAATTAATGTGTTTTTTCTCTCTCTCCCTAAAATCAATCAATCAGTAACATTTTTCAAAGAAGAAAAAATAATTGGCTTAAAGAAAAAGCCAATTTAAAAAGAAAGAAATAAAATCTTATGAAATCATGAACTTTCTTCTAAGAAAAAATAAAATGAATAAATATATGCAAAAATTGTGTATAAAATTTCATAGAGTTTGCCACACCCTGAAATTTAAGGGTGGGAATAAAGACCTTGTTTAAACCCTGCTGTAACCACTTACTCACAAACATCAAGTACTACGACTACATTCGTTTATTTTAATTAACTTATCAAAAGAAAAACAAGGAATTTGGCCTGAAACAAATTTAAGGCTATTCCAAAATCAAATTAGATCTGTGAAGGGGTTAACTGGAGAACACAAGGCTTGAGCCTTACAAAATCTAACAGATGTCAAAGGGAAAGCTTGTTCTGCAGCCTAAGCCTTGCACAAACATGCTCCCCTTGAGTGACTATTTTACAGAAATGCCTAAAGATCATAACTCCTGCACAGCCCCCAGGAAGAAGGACAAAGGGCAAGGCCGTAAAACTGAGGTCCTGATACATGTGTGAAGCAGAAGCCATGTCTGCAGCTCTCCCAGACTACCGGACTGCTCCCTCCCCAATTCACCGCTGGCACTTTGAGTCAGACCACCTGCACCCAGGTGACATGAATAAATATTATTCTGATTACACCGAGCCTTGAGTCCATTCTGTGTGATCCCAGTCCAACCCCGCACCTTTCAATCTGGTCACTGAGACAAACTTTTATCCCAGATTTGTGAATCCAGACTTCTGTAATAGGTCCTCACATTTTCTCCTAAAAGATAGGAATAGCAGAAGACCTTTTTCGTCAAACCATACTGTGAAAATTAGAGATATCAATAATGAGTGCTCTAATGATCTAGGATATCAACACTAATAAAAGAGAAAAATGGTAATTGGCGTACGAGCTACCCTTTTCATTGGCTAATCAGGGCTATATGCAAATTAACTGCCAACTAAGATTGGCAGTTAACTGCCAACAAGATGGCGGTTAATTTGCATATGTAGGCACAATGCAGGGAGGTGAAAGGGAAAGCAGGAAGAAGCCCCCTGCCACTGACAGTGATTGGAAACCCAGGGGGGAGCTAAGAGCTGGGGGGCAGGGCAAAGGCGGCCCTGGGGCCGCCTTTGCCCTGCCCCCCAGCCATGATTGGAGAATCAGGTGCCTTTGCCGCCCTGGCCAGTGATAGCAGGAAGTAGGTGTGGAGCCAGCGATGGAAGCTGGGCACAGTCGAGGCTGGCAGTCCCGGGAGCTAGGGGTCCCTTGCCTGGGCCTAAAGCGAAGCCCACGATCGCGGGGCCGCTGCAGCTGCGGGTCCCCGCTGCCCGGGCCGGACGCCTCAGCCAGAGGCGTCAGGCCTGGGCAAGGGGCCGATCCTGCGATTGGAGGGTGATGGGGGTCAACGCCTGAGGGCTCCCAGTATGTGAGAGGGGGCAGGCTGGGCTGAGGGACACTCCCCCCCCCCACACACCCAGTGCACGAATTTCGTGCACCGGGACCCTAGTCTAAAAATAATTACGCAGGGGCCAGTGCTTATAAATCAACAAATCACAACTGTCCAAAAGATGTAGATCTATGCCATTAGAATTCTTGGGTGCAGAAATAGTGAAAGTAATAAACAGAACAACATTAAAATATACTGTAAAGCTTCTATAATTAAACTGTGTGGTAGTAATGCATAGACAACCAACCAGTGGAATAAAAGAGAAGGCTTGGAAATCAACCAAGTATATATGGAAATTTAGTATATGATAGAGATGGCTGCTTCTCAAATTGCCGGGGCAAAGACAAAGTTTTTAATAAGTGGTGCTGGGAACACTGTGTAGCCAGTTGGAAAATATAAAATTAAACCCATATGTCGTAGCATATACAAAATTAAATGCCAAATGGATCAGGGAATCTAAATGTAGAAGATGAAATAATACAGGTATTAGAAAAAAACACAGATAAATTCTAAATTCCTCTTTAATCCTGGAGTTGAGAAAGGCTTTCAAAATCAGAAGCAATGAAAGAAAATATTGGTAAATGTGTACATAAATATAAGAAAAAATGGGAGAACCAAGATGGCGGCATAGGTTAACGCTGGAGTTTGCTGCTTTGAACAACTACTTCAAAAGTGAAACCAAAAAACGGAAGGGACATCACCCAGAACCACAGGAACGCTGGCTGAGTGGAAGTCCTACAACTAGGAGGACAGAGAAACGCATACGGACACTCAGAGGAGGCGCAGTGCTGAAGTCAAATTCTGAGGTGCGGAGTGCGCGGAGCGGGCTGGCGGCGGAGGGCGCGGTTGGCGTTTTCAATCGGGAGGGAGTCGCAGACTCTGAGCACCAGATCCGGGCGAGTCTTTAGGGACCCAGACTCAAACGGGAGAAGTGGGACTGTCTGGCTTCGGTCAGAGCGAGTGCAGCTTTCTCTCCGAGCTTTGCAGCGGGTGCTGGGACTCAGAGAGGCCGAGCCCCTTGGGACAGGACTGAGAGCCGCCATAACTGCTCTCTCCAGCCCACCCTGTTGATCCTGTGCGACCGGCCCCGCCCATGCCCTGCACTGAGGCATTTGCTGGATAGCCTCAGGCAAAGACTAGATTAGCACCTCCCTAGAGGACAGAAGTTCTCTCACTGCTGACACAGCTGATTCTCATAGCCACTTAGCCTGGAGGTCAAACCCTCCCTGGAATTAGCTACAACAATCAAGATTTATCTATAAGACTGCGAACAAAGACCACTAGGGGGTGCACCAAGGAAGCATAACAAAATGCGGAGACAAAGAAACAGGACAAAATTGTCAATGGAAGAAATAGAGTTCAGAACCACACTTTTAAGGTCTCTCAAGAACTGTTTAGAAGCTGCCGATAAACTTAATGAGATCTACACGAAAACTAATAAGACCCTCGATCTTATATTGGGGAACCAACTAGAAATTAAGCACACACGGACTGAAATAACAAATATTATACAGACGCCCGACAGCAGACCAGAGGAGCGCAAGAATCAAGTCAATGATTTGAAATGCGAGGAAGCAAAAAACATCCAACCGGAAAAGCAAAATGAAAAAAGAATCCAAAAATGCGAGGATAGTGTAAGGAGCCTCTGGGACAGCTTCAAGCGTACCAACATCAGAATTATAGGGGTGCCAGAAGATGAGAGAGACCAAGATATTGAAAACCTATTTGAAGAAATAATGACAGAAAACTTCCCCCACCTGGTGAAAGAAATGGACTTACAGGTCCAAGAAGCTCGGAGAACCCCAAACAAAAGGAATCCAAAGAGGACCACACCAAGACACATCATAATTAAAATGCCAAGAGCAAAAGATAAAGAGAGAATCTTAAAAACAGCAAGAGAAAGAAACTCAGTTACCTACAGGGGAATACCCATACGACTGTCAGCTGATTTCTCAACAGAAACTTTGCAGGCCAGAAGGGAGTGGCAAGAAATATTCAAAGTGATGAATACCAAGAACCTACAACCAAGATTACTTTATCCAGCAAAGCTATCATTCAGAATTGAAGGTCAGATAAAGAGCTTCACAGATAAGGAAAAGCTAAAGGAGTTCATCACCACCAAACCAGGATTATATGAAATGCTGAAAGGTATCCTTTAAGAAGAGGAAGAGGAAGAAAAAGGTAAAGATACAAATTATGAACAACAAATATGCATCTATCAACAAGTGAATCTAAGAATCAAGTGAATAAATAATCTGATGAACAGAATGAACTGTTGATTATAATAGAATCAGGGACATAGAAAGGGAATGGACTGACTATTCTTGGGGGGGAAAGGGGTGTGGGAGATGTGGGAAGAGACTGGACAAAAATCGTGCACCTATGGATGAGGACAGTGGGTGGGGAGTGAGGGCGGAGGGTGGGGCGGGAACTGGGAGGAGGGGAGTTATGGGGGGAAAAAAAAGGAACAAATGTAATAATCTGAACAATAAAGATTTAATTAAAAAAAAAAAAATAAATAAATATAAGAAAAAATGCATGACACAAAACACCATAAAAGTCAAAAGAGCTCTGGCTGGTGTGGCTCAGTTGGTTGAGTGTTGTCCTGTCAGGGTACATACGCAGGTTGTGTGTTTGATCCCCAGTTGGGGTGTGTACAGGAGGCTACTGATCTGTTTCTCTCTCTCTCTCTCTCTCTCTCTTTCTCTCTCTCTCTTCCTCTCCTTATCTCTCTCCTTTTCTCTCTAAAATCAATACAAAATACTTTCAATAATAATAAAAAAGAGGAACGTCAAAAGATAACCGACAAATAGAGAAAATACTTGCACCATACATCACAGATGAAGTGCTACTATTCCTAATGTGAAAAGAATTCTTGGTCCTCCTCGGAAGAAGGCTGCCGGGAGTGGCCTATCCCAGTGCCCCTCCTAGGCCACAGACAGGCACACAGGGCCCCACTGCTGGGACCCTATGCACCGGGACACATGGGCCTCACTCAAGAGCACCTCAAACATGGCCCCCTACTGGTTCTGCTGCTTTGGCTCCAGGCCCATCTGGATGCACGGACCTGCCTTCCTGACCTGAGGTACTCAAACCGGTGCCCCTAAATGACTGGCCCCGCGGCCACAGTGACCAATGCCCCAGATGCATGCACCTGCCATCCTGACACATTGTGCCTGACCCAGTATCCCCAGAAGACGACCTGCTGGGCCCAGTCCTTCAGTTGTGACCAGGCGCCCCTGCAACACAGCCTGCCTCACTGGGCCCCCCAGACTACCGGACTGCTAAAATGGGGAGACAAATAAGTCCCCAAATGAAAATAAAAAGAGGAATCGCCAGAAAAAGATGTAAGTCGTGAAACCATAAAAATCCTAGAAGAAAATGTAGGCAGCAAAACCCAGACATCTTACGCAGCAGAATTTTCACCAGTGCATTGCCTAGGGCAAGAAAAACAAGGGAAAAAAATTAATGGGACTACATGAAATTAAAAACTTGCATGGCAAAAGAAACCAGCATCAAAATGAAAAGGAAATCCACTGTATTTGAGAACAAATTTGCCAGTGATACATCTGATAAAGGATTAATTCCCAAAATATATGAAGTACTGATATAACTCAACAAAAGACAAACAATCCAATTAAAAATTGGGTAGAGGACCTAAATAGATACTTCTCCAAAGAGGACATGCAAATGGCCAAGAGACGTATGAAAAAATGCTCAATGTCATTAATCATCCAAGAGATGCAAATTAAAACAACAATGAGATACCACCTCACAACTGCCAGAATGGCTACCATCAATAAATCAACAAACAACAAGTGCTGGCAAGGATGTGGAGAAAAGGGAACCTTTGGGCACTGCTGGTGAGAATGCAGACTAGTGCAGCCACTATGGAAAACAGTGTGGAGTTCCCTCAAAAAATTAAAAATGGCCCTGACTTGTTTGGCTCAGTGGATGGAGCGTCGGCCTGCAGACTAAAGGGTCCCAGGTTCAGTTCCGGTCAAGGGCATGTACCTTGGTTGTGGGCACATCCCCAGTAGGAGGTGTGCAGGAGGCAGCTGATCCATGTTTCTCTCTCATCGATGTTTCTAGCTCTCTATCTTTCTCCCTTCCTCTCTGTAAAAAAATCAATAAAATATATTTTTAAAAATAATTGAAAATGGAACTGTCAATTGACCCAGTGATCCCACTTCTAGGAATATATCCTAAGAATCCTTATGTTCATAGCAGCATTATTTACAATAGCTAAGAAACAGCCCCAGTGCTCATCAGTAGATAAATGGATAAAAAAAAACTGTGGTACATTTACACAATGGCATACTATGTAGCAGTAAATAAGAAGGCTCTCCTACCCTTTGAGATAGCATGGAGGGACTGGGAGAGTATTATGTTAAATGAAATAAGACAGAAGAAAGACAAGTATCACATGATCTCACTCATATGTGAAATCTAATGAACACAATAAACTGATGAATAAAATAGAACCAGACACATGGAAACATGGAACAGACTGACGAACTCAGAGGGAAGGATGGGAGGAGGGAAGAGATTAACCAAAGAACTTGTATGCATATATGCATTGCCCATTAACATAGACAATAGGGTGGTCATTTCGTGCACCAAAAGGTTGCCAGTTTGATTTCTACTCAGGGCACATGGAGGGGTGACAGCTTGATCCCCCGTAGGGGATGTGCAGGAGGTAGCCAATCAATGGTATGCTCTCATATTGATGTTTCTCTCTCAAATTGATGTTTCTCTCTCTCTCCCTTCCTCCCTCTAAAAATCAATTTTAAAAATCTTTAAAAAAATTAAAAACATTTTTGTGCCTCAAAAGACACTGTCAACAGAATGAAAAGGCAAACCAATGGGATGGGAAGAAATATTTATGAATCAAATATCTGATGAGGGTTTGATATTCAGAATATAGAAAGAACTCCGACAACTCAACAAAAAAAACAAACAGCCCGATTAAAAACTAGGCAAAGGACATTTCTCCAAAGATATACGAATGACCAATAAGCACAAGAAAGGATTCCCAACATCACTAATCATTAGGGAAATGCAAATTTAAATCATATGAGAGAGAAACCAAGATGGCGGCATAGGTAAACACCGAGATTGCTGCCTCCCACAACCACTTCAAAAATACAACTAAAAGACGGAACGAACATCATCCAGAACCACAGGAAGGCTGGCTGAGTGGAAATTCTACAACTAGAAGGAAAGAGAAAAGCATACCGAGACTCAGAGGAGGTGCGATGAGGAAGTAAAATACAGAGGTACAGAAGCGCATGTAGAGAGGGCTGGCGGCTGAGGACACGGTTGTCTTTTTCAATCGGGAGGGAGTCTCAAGCTCTGAGCTCCAGTTCCAGGCGAGTCTCTGGGGACCCAGACTCATACGGGAGAAACTGGGCTGTCTGGCATCGGTAGGAACTTGAGCGCAGCTTTCTCTCGGGGGTGCTTGCAGCGATTGCTGGGACACTGAGAAGCGGGGCCTCTGAGGGCAGGACTGAGAGCAGCCATAACTGCTCGCTCCACCCTGTTGATCCCCGGGGACCCCACCCCGCCCAATCCCTGCACGGAGGCTTTTGCATATGAAAAGCCCGGCCCTTTGAAATTTGATAATTATCTAACAAACTGCAGCTGGCCCAAGGCCCCAGGGCAACTTGCATTGAGTCACAGCTGGCTCCTGCTGGATAGCCTCAGGCAGAGGCTAGATTAGCACCTCCTTAGAGATCCAGGAGCCAGTGTGCCCGGTGGTCAGAGTGGGACCATCCAAATTGCAGCTCATAGGATCCATAAAGGACACACTCAGGTGGCAGACTCAGTGAGCACCAAAGCCCCATTGAAGCAAGTCTTGCCCCGGAGGGGTGTCTCCAGCACAGAAGTTCTCCCACTGCAGACACAGCTGATTCTCACAGCCAAGTGGCCTGGAGGTCAATCCCTCCCAGTGTTACCTACAACAATCAAGGCTTAACTACAACAAGACTGTGCACAAAGTCCACAAGGGGGTGCACCAAGAGTGTCTACCTCAGGTAATTGGGGAGGCTGAGCCACTGGGCCCTACAGGACACCTAGCACAGAAAGCCACTTTATCGACACAGCGAAGCATAAAAAAATGCGGAGACCAAGAAACAGGACACAAATGACACAATTGGAGGAAAGCAAACTACTGGATATAGAGTTCAAAACTACACTTTTAAGGTTTTTCAAGAATTTTCTAGAAACCGCTGATAAACTTAATGAGACCCTCAAGAAATCTAGTGAGACCCTTGAGGTTATGATAAAGGACCAACTAGAAATTAAACATACACTGACTGAAATAAAGAATAATATACAGAATCCCAATAGCAGACTAGAGGGTCGCAAGAATCAAGGCAAAGATTTGAAATATGAAGAAGCAAAAAACACCCAACCAGAAAAGCAAAATGAAAAAAGAATCCAAAAATACGAAGATAGTGTAAGGAGCCTCTGGGACAGCTTCAAGCGTACCAACATCTGAATTATAGGGGTGCCAGAAGAAGAGAGAGAGCAAGATATTGAAAACCTATTTGAAGGAATCATGACAAAAAACTTCCCCTACCTGGTGAAAGAAATAGACTTACAAGTCCAGGAAGCGCAGAGAACCCCAAACAAAAGGAATCCAAAGAGGACCACACCAAGACACATCATAATTAAAATGCCAACAGCAAAAGACAAAGAGAGAATCTTAAAAACAGCAAGAGAAAGAAACTCAGTTACCTACAAGGGAGTACCCATACGACTGTCAGCTGATTTCTCAACAGAAACTTTGCAGGCCAGAAGGGAGTAGCAAGAAATTTTCAAAGTGATGAATGCCAAGAACCTACAACCAAGATTACTTTATCCAGCAAAGCTATCATTCAGAATTGAAGGTCAGATAAAGAGCTTCACAGATAAGAAAAAGCTAAAGGAGTTCATCACCACCAAACCAGTATTATATGAAATGCTGAAAGGTATCCTTTAAGAAGAGGAAGAAGAAGAAAAAGGTAAAGATATAAATTATGAAGAACAAATACACATCTATCAACAAGTGAATCTAAAAATCAAGTGAATAAATAATCTGATGAACAGAATGAACTGGTGATTATAATAGAATCAGGGACATAGAAAGGGAATGGACTGACTATTCTTGGGGGGAAAGGGGTGTGTGGGATGCAGGAAGAGACTGAACAAAAATCGTACACCTATGGATGAGGACAGTGGGCGTGGGAGTGAGGGCGGAGGGTGGGGTGGGAACCGGGTGGAGGGGAGCTATGGGGGGAAAAAAAGGAACAACTGTAATAATCTGAACAATAAAGATTTAATTAAAAAAAATAAAATATAATAAAATCATATGAGATACCACTTCACAGTAGGATGGCTATTATTTAAAAAACAAACAAAAAACAGAAAATAAGCACTGACATGGATGTGGAGAAATTGGAACCCCTGTGCACTGCTGGTAGGAATATAAAATTGTGCAGCAGCTGTAGAACATATGGTTCCTCAAAAAATTAAACAGAACTACCATGTGATTCAGCAATTCCACTTCTGGGTATATACCCAAAGTAAGTGAAAGCAGGGACTCAAACAGATACTTGTAAATCCATGTTCACAGCCAAATATTCACAAGAGCCAAAAGATGGAAGCAACCCAAGTGTTCATTGACAGATGAATGGATAAACAAAATATGGTCTATGTGTACAAATAAATATTATTCAGACTTTAAAAGGAAGGAGATTCTGATACATACTACAACATGGATGAATCTTGAAGATATTAATGCTAAGTGAAATAAGCCAGTCACAAAACGACAAATACTGTATGATTCTACTTGCATGAGGTCCTTAGAATAGTGTAGTTTATAAAGAGCAGAATGGTCGTTTCCAGGGGCTAGAAGGAGGGGGTCTGGAGAGTTATTGTTTAACTAGAGACCCAGTGCACATTTAGGGTTAGGGTTTAGGGTTTAGGGTTTGGGTTAGGGTTAGGGCCTTGCAGTCCGGGACCCCTTGGGGGATGACCGACTGCCCGCTTAGATGGTAGAGGCTCCTTAGTGCAGCGGCAGTAGCAGGAACCTCTCCCACCACTGCTGTGTTCGCCAGCCATTAGCCCACTAGCCATGAGCCCGGCTTCTGCTGCGTGGCGCTCCCCCTGTGGGAGCGCACTGACCACCAGGGGGTAGCTCCTGCGCTGAGCATCTGCCCCCTGGTGGTCAGTGCACATCATAGGAACTGGTTGTGCCGCTGTTCGGTTGATTTGCATATTAGCCTTTTATTATATAGGACTTGAGGCCTGGTGCACAAAAATTTGTGCACTCGGGGGGGAGAGGGGGGTCCCTCAGCCAGGCCTGTGCCCTCTCACAGTCTGGGACCCCTTGGGAGATAACGACCTGCTGGCTTAGGCCTGCTCCCGGGTGGCAGAGGGCAGGCCCAATCCCTAGGTGCAGCCCCTGGTCGGGCTCAGAGCAGGGCTGATTGGGGAGTTGGGGTGCCACCCCGTCATGCACAGAGCAGGGCAGATTGGGAGGTTGTGATGCCACCCTCAGTCACGCTCAGGGTAGGGCCAATTGGGGGGTTGGGGCACCGTCCCCTGTCACACTCAAGGCAGGGTCGATGGGGAGGTTGTGGCACCACCCCCTGTCACGCACAGAGCAGGGCCAATCAGGGGGTTGGGGCGCTGCCCCCATCACACACAGAGCAGGGCCCATCAGGGGGTTGGGTCACCGCCCTCTATCACCCACAGAGCAGGGCCAATCAGGGGGTTGGGGTGCCGCCACTCTCACACTCAGGGCAGGGCCGATGGGGAGGCTTTGGCTCTACCCCATCACACACAGAGCAGGGCCCGTGGGGGGGGGGTGAGTTGGGGAGCTCCCCCCTATCAGGCACAGAGCAGGGCTGCTCAGGGGGTTGGGGCCCCACCCCCTGTCACACACAGAGCCTCAGGGTAATCAGAGGGTTTGGGCGCTGCCCCCTGTAACGCTGATCCCGGTGCCGGGAGGAATATTACCCTTTTACTATATAGGGTAGAGGCCTGGTGCATGGGTGGGGCCAGCTGGTTTGCCCTGAAGGGTGTCCTGGATCAGGGTGGGGGTCCCCACTGGGGTGCCTGGCCAGTCTGGGTGAGGGGCTGAGGGCTGTTTTCAGGCTGGGAGTGACTGAAGTTCCCAAACGCTCCTTTTTTTCTTTTCTTTTTTTTTATTTTGGGCCAGCTTTACCTTGAGGCTTGGCTCCAGCTCTTAGGCCTCCGTGGCTGAAAGTAGGTTTCTGGCCTTTGCTTACAATGTTGCGAATCTGCTGGCTGAAGTCCCGGCGGTATTTGTTACAATGTTTCTTAAACTGCCCGCTCAGAGGCCTGCAGCTGCAGGTGGGGAACGTTGGTTTCCTCCAACGATCCTCTGTCACTGAGGCATGCAAGCCTCATGTTAGTTTCAAGCTGCCTGGCTGCCAGCCGCCATCTTGGCTGACAGTTAATTTGCATATCTCGCTGATTAGCCAATGAAAAGGGTAGCGGTCATACGCCAATTACCATGTTTCTCTTTTATTAGTGTAGATGGGTTCAGAGTTTCATTTTTACAAGATGAAAAAAGTTCTGGAGATGGATGGTGGTGATGGCTGTGCAATAATGCTTTGCTTTCTTAATGCCACTGAACAGTACAATTAAAAACAGTTAAAATAGTAAATTTTATGTTATGAATATTTATCCATAAAAACCCCTAATAAACTGATGACATTGATAACCTACATTGGGTGATTGGATACAGTGTGGAAAGAATGGGGGAATGTGCCCAGTCGGTGTGGCTCAGTGGTTGAGTGTCTGCCTTTGAACCAGGAGATCACGGTTCGATTCCTGGTGGGGGCACAATGAACCTTTAATTATTGATGTTTCTATCTCTCTCTCCCTTTCCCTTCCTCACTGAAATCAATCAAAATGTATTTAAAATAAATGGGGGAATGGAATTGGGAGAGAAGAAATGATGGAGGAGTGACTGAGTATATCATTTTGTGTAATTCTGACTTTTAGAACAATGTTAATGTTTCACATACTCAAAAAGACTAAAGACAGAAAGAACTGTATCGGGTATGGGAGTATGGTTAGCAATTCTTAAACTATTTTCTACTCAGGACTGAGGCAAAAAATATATTGTGGTTAAACAGAGCCAAGTTTTTCACTGTCAGAGAAAGGAATTACAAAAAAAGAAAAAAAAAAGAAAAAGAGAAATGGAGGTCGTAAGAATAAAACCTATTGTGTTGAACCAGAATAGGCGACATCATATGATATCATGGATTATCTGTATAGATATACATATATATATTTATATACAGGTGTGTGTATGTATAGATACATACATTTATTTCAAGAAGCGAAGACATCCCAGTAGCTATGAGCACATCTAATCTTGATTTCTAAATACCATCTATAATAATAAAAGCATAATATGCTAATTAGACCGGACAGCCAAACGACCTTCTGGACGTCTTTCCGGATGAAGCCGAGGCTGCGAGGGCCAAGCCCTTTGCACAAATTTCGTGCATCGGGCCTCTAGTTTTTTGATTAAAGGAGCTAGGGCTCCTTGGGAATCTGCTGATTCCAGGGCTAGGGCTGAGAAAGTACAGTATCAGCTTGGAACATATATTGTGGTGCATTAAAATAAATAAGTACTAAAAGAAATAGCGAGAGAGAGAGCGAGAGAGAGAGAGAGAGAGAGAGAGAGAAAGAGAGAGAGAGAAAGAGAGAGAGAGAAAGGGAAAGAGAAAAGGAGATCACGTTGAAATGACACAGGAGCCAACTCTAAGGGGCTCCCAGTGGTCATAATAATTGAGCAACAACATAGTGATAGTAATGGATTATAACCTATAGAATAACAATTAATCCAGTATATACTTATATAATGTAGTAAATAAGTAAATGGGAGAGAAGGAAAACCTCTAACAGTAGGATTCCAATTAATACATAAAGAAGGAATGATGGAAACAAAAAAAAACACCACCATTTGGCAAATAGCTGGCAAAAACATTTTCAGGTAAGAATTAACAATGGATTAAGATTACTAGGCGAAAAGTAGGATGAGAAACAGGATATTTATAATAGATTTAAAGTATTTCTCCATAAGACACTTTAATTATAATGGGAAAAATAGTGGAGACACCACTGTAATCAAGTTATTAAAGTTAACACCACTAATAATGAAACAAATTGACTTCATGGGTCTCTTAATATAATGCACTGAGAACATATCACTTTTGGGACATTCTTGCCTCAAATGCATAATCTGAATTTAATAATGAGGAAGCAGCAGACAACCTCAATTTGAGGAACATTCTATACTGCATACTTCACAAAATAAATGGCCAGTCACAAACACAACCACGCATCCACTCTTGAGACACACAGGACACAACCACACGATCACAGACACAGTCATAATCTCACACCTACTAAGAAGACACAAAGTCACACAATCTCACCACCATGACACACAAAGTCACTCTCATATAGTCACAGACTTCCTAAACCAAAACCCACAAATTCCCAGCAGTCACAATTACATACCCACTTGGAGGATACACACAATTACTGGCACTCTACTCAATGTTAACCGTGAATCCAACACTTACTGTGGAGACACAATCTCACTTACATAGGCAAAGACAACCCACACCCGCACACCACACCCCAAGGGACACAGCTGGAATACACACGCAGTGTCATCACCCAGTCACAGACACACGACAATTACACATGGTACCAGACACGGTCACAGTATCACGCAACCATACACCCACCTTGCAGACATGCAATCATAACCCAGATACCCGCACCCGTCACACTCACACCTCCAAAACAAGGCGTGCGGTCATACGTACACAACGGAGACACAGTCACAAGGACTAAACCACACTCCAACACAGTATCACACTTGGTTACAAAAACACAACCAGACACGTACCCTTAAGACACGTGAACACAACCGGACACTCACAGTCACCCAACCACAGCTACACTCACTCAGAATCTGGCATTCTCAGCCCGCTACCGCCAGCGCGCAAAGACCTGAAACTCTGGACACGCCCCATCCCGCCCCGGATTCCCAGACCCCTCACCTTCGGCCTCCCCTTGGTAGCGTCCGGGTCCCAGCGGAGCTGAAGACCTTGCCACCACGTCGAGAGACGTAATGTCGGGCCGCTGTGGTCTCTGGGAAACGTAGTCCAGATCCGGACCAGCCAAAGACTATGGCGTCCTCGTATTTCAGAATTTGAGCTTGGCTCGTTTGACACGGCACTCGGGAGACTTCAAAGAGGGAGTTCCCGATCCAAACCTACCACCAGGATTGAGCTGATCTTCCTCCAAGGCAAGTCTACTTACCTCGAGAGCGCCATAATGATAGAAAGGGGCAGTCAAGTTCGCACAGGACAGAGGCAGAGTGCCGACCAGCAAAGCCTTAAGGGAAATGTAGTCCAAAGCCGGAAAAGCGGCATTGTTGATAGAAGGTAATCTGATACCACCCGGGGCCTGGCCATGGTGACTGTGCGTGCTGCGTCGCGAAGACTTGTGGGAGTGCTCGGTAGGCTCCCCTCTCTCCCCCGCCCCCACCCCCCATGCGCAGGCGCAGCACACCGAGTGGACATTTTGGTCTTTGTCTTCTGGTCAGCCGGCCCCTGGGTCCACGTGGCGTGAAAGTAGGAGGTGGGATGTGGGGGTTTTGGGCCGGTCGGGTCCGGGAGGTTAAAGGGGAGATTCCGAGTGTATTGGGGTACGGCGCGGGGAAGAGGGAGTGGGTTTAAGAGCTTCTGGCCTGTCTGGGGTGGGGTTGGGGGGGGGGGGGTCTCCGAGGAGGATTCGAGCGTGTGTGACCCTCAGTTTGACCGGATGTTTGAGGTTATTGAGTGAGAAACTGGTTGCAGGATTGTGTATGGATGAGTTTGAGAGGGAGCTATGGGAGACCAGCATTGAGTTAGTAACATTGGAGAAGCACTTCCCTTGTCGAAAGTGCTGCTGATAACGGTGCCATCTTCGTGGAGCATCAGTTTTCCTTGACTATTTGAAGGGCGGGGAGGAGCCAAGTGGTAAATACTAAAATGGATTTTTATATAAAACCGCATTTCTTTTTAATTGGGGTAAAATGCAACTCACCGTGATTTTTTTAAGCAACCAAGAATGTTTCAAAGGAACTTTTTGTTTGAGAGCGCCTGCTTCAGACGGTCTGATTCCCCTGATTTGGGGGGGGGGGGCGTACTTAAATAGCGCTGCTATTAAATCGTGGACCAAGTATCAGCGTTGCAGTTTGAGAAGCAGCGCCGTACAGCGCAGAAAGCCCAGGATTAGGGAGTCAAGGGTTTGGGGTCCTAGGTTAGACAGTTACTTCCTTCTTTGAAGACATTTTAGTTGCAATCTTTATCCGTGAGTCTGGAGTAGATTCTAGGTGTCCTAACTCCTAAATGAATCTAGGTGTTCTTAGATTGTATAGAATTTGTGAAGTAATGAAAAAAGTTACTTTTGCTTGCAAAGATGCTTTTTGTAAGGAATCCACCCACAGTTATCCCTCACATTTTTAATAATAAGCGAATTAAAGTTATTGGCCACTAAATTAAAATAGACAAACAACAACAGTTAGAAGACATAACAGAAGGAAACCGCTATTTACAAGAGCAATCGAAGATTGAGGAGTAAACTTGAGAAATAGGCAAAACTATTAGAAAAGAATTTAAAAATACTAAGGGGTATAACATTAGATGTGAACAAATAGATATACCATGTTTTTCAATAGGAATATCTAAGGAAGTGTGTGCAAATATCTACAGTCCCTGCCCCTTTGTAACTAGATAATTGGATTCTACACTTCATATGGAAAAATAAACAAGCTAGAATAGCCAATAACATGGAAAAAGAAAAGGAGTTGCATGGGGATGTGAGAACCCACTGGTAACATATTTGAAAATATAAATCCTTGGAAATTTAAATAGTATTAGCATGGAGCTGGCCTGGGAAGGACAATTCAGCAATATCTATAATTGCAAATGTTTTTTTGTTCTGTTTTTTTTTAGCCAGCTGTTTCATATCGAAATTAATCCTACAAATGTATCTGCATTTGCATTGAATTATACAGGTAAGAGGTTGTTCATTTTATTTATGTTTGGCATAGGAAAAGATTAGAAACAATTCTTGCCCATCATTCGGAGACTGATTGAATAAAATTATGGTACATCTACAGAACAGAATAATATGCAGCTGTACAAAATAATGAAAAGGAAGCTTTTTGTATACTGACACTTGAAATAACTCAAAAAATAAATTAAGTGAAAAAAGCAAGATGCAGAATGTATGATATGCTTCATTTGGAGTAAGAAGCGGGAGAAACATATATATATTTGTTTCCATTAAAAAACTCAAGATACACCAGACACTAATAAAAGTGGCTATCTCTGTTGGGGGTAGTGGTACAAGGATAGATGGGCAAAGGCAAATACCTTTTTATGTTTGTTTTCTACTCTGAGTTTAGTATATTTTCAAAAGTTAAAGTGTTTGTTTGTTTGTTTGTTTGTTTTTAAAGGTGGAAACAAGCTTTGGAGTCAGACGGCCTCTGTTAACTCCTTCCTCTGCCACTTTGTACCTTGGTAATCTTAGGTACTTAAACCTTGTGCCTCAATTTCTCATCTAGTAATATAGAGAAAATAATAGTATTAGATTCACAGGATGGTTGTGCAGATCATGGAGTTCTGAATTCTCTAGAATAGTTCCTGATATATAGTAAGTACTGGATAAATGTTAAATAGTATTGTTATGCCATGTGCAAAATAATACTTCCTCAGAAATAGTATAGTTATTTGTACTATTTCTGGTAGAAATTTCTGAAAGATTCAGATGTGTACACACTCCTTTCTTATTTCCACCTTTAAACATTTTGGGGTGAGGGGCATTTCTTTTTATAATTGGAATGAAGAAGTTAGCTATCTGGGTTCAAGTTACATTCATCTTAGAAACTCATCACCACCACCTTCAGGAACTTTGTTCTTTGATTTCTATGGTGGTTACTTTCTCATGGTCCTAATTCAGAACCTCTGATATTTTTTTAAAATTTCAATTGTGACATTTTAGGGACAGAATAAGTAGGTAATGATCTTCAAATTGCATAATATCAGGAGAGACATACTATATGACTGAGCAAACATTAAAGATTATATTTTTCCCTTTTTGTCACTGGCAGTCGGATATCCCCTGAGGGGTCCTGGATTGGAGAGGGTGCAGGCTGTGCTGAGGGGAGCCCCCCCCCCCCCGCTTCCCACTGTGCACGAATTTCATGCACCGGGCCTCTAGTGTATATATATATAAAAGCCTAAACAACCAGTTGACCAAAGGACCGGATGACTGGCAGGTAGCTATGACATGCACTGACCACCAGGGGGCAGATGCTCAACGGCTCAACGCAGGAGCTGCCCCCTAGTGGCTCAGCTGACCAAATGGCACCAGATGCCAGGCTCACAGCTGGCGAGTGCAGCTGTGGCGGTGCGAACCTCTCCTGCTTCTATGGCAGCACTACCGAGTGGCAGTGGCAGGCGCCGCAGGGTGGGATGAGCAGGAGCGGCACCCTGGCCACCTGCTGCTTCGCACATTACTACATCCCTCAAGGGATGTCGGACTGCCAGATTGGGCCGAAACTGGCAGTCCAACATCCCCTGATGGGTCCCAGGTTGCGAGAGGACGCAGGCCAGGCTAAGGGACCCCACCGGTGCACAAATCCATGCACCAGGCCTCTAGTAATAAATAATTCTTGTCTGAAAGGGTACTTTTGTCAGGGGTTGGAAAGTGATAATTTTCTTTTTTTAATTAAATCTTTATTGTTGAAAGTATTACTGTGTCCTCCCCCCCCCCCCCCCCCCCATTGATCCTTTATAACCTGCTCCCATGACCCACCTGAGACCTTCAACACCCTATTGTCTGTGTTCATGGGTAATGCATATATGCATACAAGGTCTTTGGTTGGTCTCTTCCTACCTACCCACCCATCTCCACCTTCCCTCTGAGATTCTATAGTGTGTGCCATGCTTCTATGACTCTGTATCCACTCTGTTCATCAGTTTGTTTTGTTCATTAGATTCCCCATATGAGTGAGAACATATGATGCTTATCTTTCTCTGACTGACTTATTTTGCTTAGCATAATACTCCAGGACCCTTCTGTCTCAGAGGGTAAGAGATCCTTCTTTTTTTACTGCTGCATAGTATTCCATGGTATAAATGTACCACAGCTTTTTTATCCACTCATTTACTGATGGGCACTTGGGCTGTTTCCAGTTCTTGGGTATTGTAAATTGTCCTGCTGTGAACATAGGATTACACACATGCTTTCAGATTAGTGTTTTGGGTTTCTTAGGATATATTCCTAGAAGTAGGACCACTGGATTAAATGGCAGTTCCATAATTAATTTTCTGAGGAAACTCCATACTGTTTTCCATAATGGCTGCACCAGTCTGCATTACCACCATCAGTGTACTAGGGTTCTCCTTTCTCCACATCCTTGCCAGTATTATCCTTCCTATATAATAAACAGGTAATGTGCAAATTAACCCTCACGCCCTCACAGATGGCTGCCTACGACCAAGCCAGCAGGGGGTGTTAGGGACAGCCAAATGACTGAACAAGCAGGCTGCATGGGGCGACCAGGCTGGCAGGGTGGTTACTGAGAGATGACCAAACGACTGAACAGCAGGCTGCGTGGGGCAACCAGGCCGGCGAAGGGGCCATGAGGGGTGACCAGGCTGGCAGGGGGGCAGTTGGGGGGTGACCAGGCCAGCACGGGGGGTAGTTGGGGGGTGACCAGGCTGGCAGGGAGGGGGCAGTTGGGGGTGACCTGGCCAGCAACGGGGCAGTTAGGGGTGACCAGGCCTGCAGGGGGGGATAGTTAAGGGCGACCAGGCTGGCACGCAGAGGCAGTGAGGGCCAATCAGGCAGGCAGGCAGGTGAGCAATTAGGAGCCAGTGGTCCAGGATTGTGAGAGGGATGTTTGACTGCCGGTTTAGGCCCAATCCTGGCCTAAACTGGCAGTTGGACATCCCCCGAGGGGTCCCGGATTGGAGAGGGTGCAAGCTGGGCAGAGGGGACCCCTCCCCACCGCACCCCGTTCATGAATTTCATGCCCCGGGCCTCTAGTGTTGAATAAGAGTGGTGAATTCAGACCTGTCTTGTTCCTGTCTCAGGAAAAATGGTTTTATTTTTGCCCATTGAATATGATGTTGTCGGTAGGTTTGTTATATATGGCCTTAATTATGTTAAGATACGGTCCTTCTATTCCCACTTTGCTCAGAGTTTTTATCAAAAATGGGTGTTGGATTTTGTCAAGTGTTTTTTCCTGGTTCTATTGACATGATCATGTGATTTTTGTCTTTCAATTTGTTTATATGATATATCACATTTATTGATTTGCAAATATTGTGCCAGCCTTGCACCTCTGAAATAAATCCCACTTGGTCATGGTATGATCTTTTTAAAATATTGCTGGACCCGATATCCTAATATTTTGTTGAGGATATTAGCATCTGTGTTCATCAGGGATATTGGCCTGTAATTTCCTTTCTTTGTGGTGTCTTTTTCTTTTTAATATATATTTTTTTATTGATTTCAGAGAGGAAGGAAGAAGGAGAGAGAGATAGAAACATCAATGATGAGAAAGAATAATTGATTGACTGTCTCCTGCACACCCCCTACTTGGGATTGTGCCCGCAACCCAGGCATTGCCCTTGGCGGGAATCAAACCTGGGACGCTGCAGTCTGCAGGCTGACGCTCTATCCACTGAGCCAAGCCAGCTAGGGCTCTTTGTGGTGTCTTTATCTGGTTTTGGAATTAGGATAATGCTGGCTTCATAAAAAGAGGTTGGAAGTGTTCCTTCCTCTTGAATATTTTGGAATAGTTTGAGGAGGATAGGTGTCAGTTGTGTTTTTGAAGGTCCGGTAAAACTCCCCTGTGAAGCTGTCTGGATTGGGGCTTTTATCTGCTGGGAGTTTCTTCATTACTGCATCTATTTCTTTGGCCTATTCGGGTTTTCTGATTCCTCCTGTTTGAGTTTTGGAAGATTGTATTTTTCTTTTTCTTTTTTTAAATATATTTTATTGATTTTTCACAGAGAGGAAGGGAGAGAGATAGAGTTAGAAACATCGATGAGAGAGAAACATCGATCAGCCACCTCCTGCACATCCCCCTCCAGGGATGTGCCCGCAACCCAGGTACATGCCCTTGACCGGAATCGAACCTGGGACCTCTCAGTCCGCAGGCTGACGCTCTATCCACTGAGCCAAACCGGTTTCGGCTGTATTTTTCTAGTAATTTGTCCATTTCATCCTCATTGTCCAGCTTATTGGCACATAGTTCATAGTATTTTCTTACAATCCTTTGTATTTCTGTGGTGTCATTACTACACTGATTTTGTTTCTTTTTACTTATTTGAGTCCTTTCTCTTTGTTTCTTCATGAATCTGGCTAATGGTTCATCAATCTAGTTTATCTTTTCAAAGAACCAGATTGGTTTCATTGATTTTTTGTTGTTTTTTTTACCCTCTATGTCATTCATTTCAGATCTAATCTTTATTATTTTCTTCCTTCTACTTACTCTGGGCTTTTCTTGTTTTTTAAGTTGTATGGTTAAGTTTATTATTAATTTTTCTTGTTTTTTTTTTTTAATTTTTTTTTTATTTTAGTAAATCTTTATTGTTCAGATTATTACATTTGTTCCTCTTTTTTTCCCCCCCCGTAGATCCCCTCCACCCAGTTCCCACCCCACCCTCTGCCCTTACCCCCCCCCCCACTGTCCTCATCCCTAGGTGCACAATTTTTGTCCAGTCTCTTCCCGCATCTCCCACACCCCTTTCTCCACCAAGAATAGTGAGTCCATTCCCTTTCTATGTCCCTGATTCTATTATAATCACCAGTTCATTCTGTTCATCAGATTATTTATTCACTTGATTCTTAGATTCACTTGTTGATAGATGCATATTTGTTGTTCATAATTAGTATCTTTACCTTTTTCTTCTTCTTCCTCTTCTTAAAGGATACCTTTCAGCATTTCATATAATACTGGTTTGGTGGTGATGAACTCCTTTAGCTTTTCCTTATCGGTGAAGCTCTTTATCTGACCTTCAATTCTGAATGATAGCTTTGCTGGATAAAGTAATCTTGGTTGTAGGTTCTTGGCATTCATCACTTTGAATATTTCTTGCCATTCCCTTCTGGCCTGCAAAGTTTCTGTTGAGAAATTAACTGACAGTCGTATGGGTATTCCCTTGTAGGTAACTGAGTTTCTTTCTCTTACTGCTTTTAAGATTCTCTCTTTGTCTTTTGCTGTTGGCATTTTAATTATGATGTGTCTTGGTGTGGTCCTCTTTGGATTCCTTTTGTTTGGGGTTCTCTGCGCTTCCTGGACTTGTAAGTCTATTTCTTTCACCGGGTAGGGGAAGTTTTCTGTCATTATTTCTTCAAATAGGTTTTCAATATCTTGCTCTCTCTCATCTTCTGGCACCCCTATAATTCAGATGTTGGTACGCTTGAAGCTGTCCCAGAGGCTCCTTACACTATCTTCGTATTTTTGGATTCTTTTTTCATTTTGCTTTTCTGGTTGGGTGTTTTTTGCTTCTTCGCATTTCAAATCTTTGCCTTGATTCTTGCGCTCCTCTGGTCTGCTGTTGGGAGTCTGTATAATATTCATTATTTCAGTCCATGTATGCTTAATTTCTAGTTGGTTCTTTATCACAACATCGAGGGTCTCATTAGATTTCTTGAGGATCTCAGTAACTTTATCGGCGGCTTCTAGACAGTTCTTGAGAGACCTTAAAAGTGTGGTTCTGAACTCAGTATCCTCCATTGACAGTTTTGTCCTGTTTCTTTGTCTCCACATTTTTTATGCTTTCTTGGTGCACGCCCTAGTGGTCTTTGTGCGCAGTCTTGTTGTAGTTAAGCCTTGATTGTTGTAGTTAATACTAGGGGGATTTGATCTCCAGGCCAACTGGCTGTCTTTTCTTGGTTTTTGAGGTAAGCCAGTATTGCTATCAACTTGCTTTTCAACACTGCTTTTGCTGTGTCCCAGAGATTTTGCGTTGTTTTGTGTTCATTTTTCATTTGTTTCCAGGATGTTTTTGATTTTTCTTGATCTCATTGGTAACCCATTCATTGTTTAATAGCCTCCATGTATTTGAATGTTTTTGAGTGTTTTTACTGTAGTTCACATTTCTAATTTCATTACATTGTAATCTGAGAAGATGCTTGATATGATTTCAGTCTTCTGGAACTTGTAGAGCATGTCAAACTTGCAGCCCGCGGGCCACATGCGGCCCACTACGAATATTTTTGCGGCCCAGTCAATATAATGGTATGTAAGGAACATTTTAATAAAAGTTTCAACTTAATTTTTATAGTATCTTGTTAATCATAATCCTATCTAATAAAAGACAAAAAGGGTAATTGACCGTACCTTTGCTACGCTTCCCATAGGCTAATCAGGGTGATATGCAAATTAACTGCCAAGAAAGATGGTGGTTAATTTGCATATGTAGGCACCAAGCGATGGAGTGAAGCCGGCTGGCCCCGGGCAGGAGCCGCGAGCGAAGGCCGGCGTGGCAAGCTAAGAGCAAAGAGGGGGGCCTCTGGTGCGCCGCGGCCTCCGCCATACCACTGGGATACCCCCAGGGCCCGCGGCGCACGGCTAGCTGGGGGCTTAGCTAAGCCCCCGGCCCTCGCGCGCTGGCCCCTCCCAGCGAAGAGCGAAGGCCTGGGTTTCGGAGGAAACTGGTGCCAGCAGCCAGTGGAAGGGGCCCCCGAGGGGTCCCAGACTGTGAGAGGGCACAGGCCTGGCTAAGGGACCCACCCGAGTGCACAAATTTTTGTGCACCAGGCCTCTAGTCTATACTAATAAAAGGGTAATACCTTCTGGACAAAGCCATGGTGGCGGGGCTGGGGCAGAGGCAGTTAGGGGCGGTCAGGCCAGGAAGGGAGAGTAGTTGGGGGTGATCAGGCTAGTGAGGGGGGGCAGTTGGGGCAATCAGGCTGGGAAGTGGGGGCAGTTGGGGGTGAGAAGGCTGGTGGGGGGGCAGTTGGGGGTGAGCAGGCAGGCAGGCAGACAGAGTGGTTAGGGGTGATCAAGTAGTCAGGCAGGTGAGTGGTTAGGAGCCAGTGGTCCCAGATTGCGAGAGGGATGTCCGACAGCCATATTAGGCCCGATCCCACAGATTGGGCCTAAACTGGCCGTCGGACATCCCCCGAGGGGTCCCAGGTTGAAGACTGTGCCGGCTGGGCTGAGGGATACCCCTCACTGCCCCCCGCACCCCCTGCCCCTTACACGAATTTCGTGCACCCGGCCACTAGTTATTAATAATGAACTACAACATTCACTATTGACTGATTATTGTAATTGTGTTGCATTCATTTTCTTTACGTTCTGGTGCTCCATTTCTCTCCACTAATACTAGCAGTGAATATTTTAGCAGCCGATTGCCATGTCATTCATTAGTCTTGGACTGACTTGTTTGGAGTGAGCAACAGGAAATATTTCGTTTCTGGAGAACAAGAAAAATAGGTTTAGTATTTGCGTTATGCTTACTAATTTGTGCAGTTATTTAGTATCTGGTATGTTAATGTTTAAGAAAAAGGTTAATTTTTATTAAAATGTTCTATCCTATCTAATAATAGACAAACATGGTAATTGACCGTACCTTTGCTATGCTTCCCATTGGCTAATCAGGGCGAATGCAAATTAACCGCGAACAAAGTTGGCGGTTAATTTGCATACATAGGCGCAGTGCTGGGAGGCGAAAGGGGAAGGACGGAAGAAGCTGCCTGCCACTGATGGTGATCGGAAACCCAGGTGGCAGGCAAGAGCCAGGTGGCAGGGCAAAAGGCCACCTTTGCCATGCCCCCCGGCCGTGATTTGAGAACCGGAGCCGCCTTTGCCCGCCCCCTGGTTGGTGATCGGAGAAGCCAGGTGTGGCAGGGAAGAGGCGGCTGCTAACAGCCTCATCTTCCCTGCCCCCCCCCCCCCCCCCCAGCCTCCAGCTGGTGATGGATAATCAGAGAAGCCGGGCGGGGCAGGGAAGAGGTGGCCACCAGCAGCCACCTCTTTCCTGCCCCCCCCCCCCCCCCCCCGGCTGGTGTTTGGAGAAGTACCTGTTTTTTTTTTCAAAGTACCTGTATTTTTAATAATTTCTTGACATGGTAAAAGAATTTTACATTACGATCCAAGGGTGGTAGGGTGAGGAGAAGGAGCATTAGGACAATCCAACAAACAAAAAGGGAAAGAGAAATGCATGGTGGAAGGGATTTGAAGGGTGGGTAGGGGCATTGCCCAACTAAAATGCAGTTGGTTTGTTACTGAGTACTATTCATGGGAAGACAGCATCCTGACTCCTTCTCTATACAGCATATTGGGAGTAAAAATGATGCATCCAGGTGGAAATATGATTGGGGTCGGAAGACAGGGAAAGAAGTCCGAAATAGACACTGCGAGAGTCACTGGCTGTCTGGCTGCAAATACTGACTCTCCAGTAGTGATAGTATAAAAAAGTGGGGGATATCTCTGGAAGATTCAAGTGATAGGGGGCAACTCTTCTATGATTTTGACTTGCCCAACAGATTTCCACATACACACGTGTACACGCCTATGTTTGCATGCACACACATATACACATAACTGACTGCCCTCCCTGGAAGCACAGAAGAAGAAGAAGAAGACCCCAGAAGAAGCTGCCCACCTTTGGTCCACGCGCCAGTGCCTGCAGCTGTCTGCAGCCCAGGAGACGGACAAGCTACCTGCCCGAGGTCCCAGGCTGCAGCCACCTGGAGAAGCTGCCAGCCCTGTGGTCCAGGGCCCCAGCGCCTGTGGCTAGGGAAATAGGTTCCCTCTTCTCCTACAGCAGTCATTACTTCAATATTCCCCTTCTGAATTTCTCTCCTGTGCTGCAACCCAACTCCACTTTTCATCGGAAGGATACGGAACAGGGAGAGCAGTGTTAAAAGCTTACATTTTTAAGCCGGTAAGGTTGGTACTTAAACATATAAATGGAAAACTAGAGTCCTTAAAGTAACAAAGGCTACAAAAGACAAGGACAGCGCATGACCTATTATATCCTGCAGTACATTTGGGACTGAAAACTTCGCAATGATGACAATTAGTGAAGATATGAATCAACTAAAATAGTTGACAGGGACAATTCTTCCATCTTTGAAAATATCTACATCAAATCTGTTTAAATAGATTTTCATCTGCATAATATAACACATTCTGACAAGACCACCACCACCACCAATGTGGTCAGTGTTGTGCTGATAAATGTTTAATAACTGAGGGACCCCCCCGAGTGTACAAATTTTTGTGCACCAGGCTACTAGTTATTTTATGTTAATGATTACTCATTTATTTCAACCCTTTGTATTCAGCATGTCTCTATCAAAATAAACCTAGTTTCTATGAAAATTGAAGGTTTTGTTTTTTGGGGGCCCATGTAAACTTAGCCTTGTTTATTTGGCCTGTGTTAGCCTTTGAGTTTGACATGCTTGTTGTTGAGACTTGCGTCCTAACGTGGTCTGTCTTTGAGAATGACCCATGTGCACTTGAGAAGAATGTATACACTGCAGCTTTGGGGTGTTCTATAAATGTCAATTAAATACATCTGATCCAATGTGTAATTTAGATTCTCTGTTTCCCTTTTAATTTTTTGTCTGGAACATATATGCAGTGAAGTCAGTGGGGTGTTATGTTTCTTACTATGAATATATTACTGTCGCTCTTTCTCTTAAATTATTTAGGTGCTCTTATATTGGGTGCATATATGTTTACCAGGGTTATATCCTCTTGTTGTATCAAACTCTTTTGTGTTATGTAGTGACCTTTGTTGTCTCTTGTGATTGCATTCATTTTGAAGTCTATTTTATCAGAGATGAGTATTGCTACCCCAGCTTTTTTTTTTCCTTTTCTCGTTTCCATTTATTTTGAAAACTTTTTCCATTCCTTCACTCTCATCCTTTGTGAGTCTTAAGTTCTGAGGTGGGTCTCTTCTACACAGCATATAATTAGGTCATGTTTTTATCTTCATTCAGCTACCCTATCTTTTGATTGGAGCATTTCATCCATTTAGATATAGTTTATTACTGATAGGTACTAATTTATTGCCATTTAAATTCTATACGCCTATGTTTCTCTATTTGTTCTCATTACAGAAGTCTCTTTAGGATTTATTGTAGTGCTGGTTTGTTGGTCATAAACACCTTTACTTAGTCTTTTCTTGTCTGGGAAGCTCTTTATCCCACCATCAATTTTAATGATAGTCTTGCTGGATATAGTAATCTTAGTTTTAGATCCTTGAATACTTAATGCCCTTCCCTTCTGGCCTGTAGAATTTCTGGTGAGAAATCAGCTGACAGCCTTATGGGAGCTCCTTTGTAGGTAACAAATTGCTTCTCTTTTGCTGCCTTTAAGGTTCTGTCTTTGTCGTTAATTTTGGCATTTTAATTATGAAGTGTCTGGATGTGGGTCTGTTTAGGTTCTTCTTACTTGGAACTCTCTGTGCTTCCTTAACTGGTGTGACTTTTTCCTTCACCAGGTTAGGGAAATTTTCTGCCTTTTCTGCATCAATTGATATGATTATGTGATTTTTGTTTCTCAACTTGTTTATGTGATGTATCACGTTTATTGATTTGCGGATATTGTACCAGCCTTGCATCCCTGGAATAAATCCCACTTGGTCATGGTGTATGATCTTTCTAATGTAATGCTGGATCCGGTTTGCCAGAATTTTGTTGAGGATTTTGGCATCTACGTTTATCAGGGATATTAGCCTGTAATTCTCTTTCTTTCTGGTGTCTTTATCTGGTTTTGGGATTAGGGTAATGTTGACTTTATAGAAAGAGCTTGGAAGTGTGCCTTCCTCTTGAATTTTTTGAAATAGTCTGAAAAGGATTGGTTTTAGTTCTTCTTTGAATGTTCGGTAAAACTCCCCTGTGAAGCCATCTGGTCCAGGGCTTTTGTTTGCTGGAAGCTTTTTGATTACTGTTTCAATTTCATCAGTAGTTATTAGCTTATTCAGGTTTTTGAATTCTTCCTGATTGAGTTTTGGAAGCTTGTATTTTTCTAGGAATGTGTCCATTTCGTCGAGGTTGTCCAGTTTGTTGGAGTAGAGGTGTTCATAGTATTTTTTTACAATCTTTTGTATATCTGTGGGGTCAGTTGTTACTTCAACTCTTTCATTTCTGATTCTGTTTATTTTGGGTCCTCTCTCTTTGTTTCTTGGTGGGCCTGGCTAGAGGTTCATCAATCTTGTTTATCCTTTCAAAGAACCAGCTCTTGGTTTCGTTGATCTTTTGTATTTTTTTTTTTTTTGGTCTCTATGTCATTTATTTCTGCTCTGATCTTTATTATTTCCTTTCTTCTCACTCTGGGCTGTTGCTCTTTTTCTAATTAAGTTGCAAGGTTAGATAATTTATTACCATTTTTTCTTGTTTTTTGGGGTAGGCCTGTAGAGCTGTGAACTTCCCTCTCAGGACTGCTTTCATTGTGTCCCATAGGTTTTGGATTGTTGTGTTTTCATTGTCATTTGTTTCCAGGATGCTTTTTATTTCTTCTTTGATCTCTTTGGTAACCCACTCATTGTTTAATAGCATGCTATTTAGCCTCCAAGTGTTTGATTTTTTTTATTGTAGTTGGTTTCTAGTTTTATGCCATTTGTGATCTGAGAAGATGCTTGTTATGATTTCTGTCTTCTTGAATTTGAAGAGATTATGCCTGTGTCCTAATATGTGATCTATCTTTGAAAATGTCCCATGTGCACTTGAGAAGAATGTATATTCTGTAGCTTTGGGGTGAAATGTTCTGAAGATGTCCATTAAGTCCATCTGATCTAGTGAGTCATTTATGATTGTTGTTTCTTTGCTGATTTTTTGTTTAGAGGATTTATCCAATGGTGTCAGTGGGGTGTTAAAGTTCCCTGCTGTGATTGTAGTGCTATCGATCTCTCCCTTGATATCTTCCAGAAGTAGTTGTATTTATTTGAATGCTCCTGCATTGGGAGCATATATGTTTACCAGAGTTATATCCTCTTGTGGAATTGCTCCTTTTACTATTATATAGTGGTCTTCCTTATCTCTTGTTATGGCCTTCACTTTGAGGTCTATTTTGTCAGATGTAAGTATTGCAATCCCAGCTTTTTTCTCACTTTGTTTTGCCTGAAAAATTACTTTCCATTCCTTCACTATCAGTGTGTGTAAATTTTTTGTTCTGAGGTGGGTCTCTTGCAGACAGCAAATATGTGGTCCATGTTTTCTTACTCATTCAGCTACCCTGTGTCTTTTGATTGGAGCATTTACTCCATTTACATTTAATGTTATTATTGATAAATTCTTGTTTGTCATCATTTTTATTCTTAAATTTTCTTTTTCTTCTTGCTTTTCTGTGTCTTCTTTTTACAGCAGTCCCTTTAGCATTTCTTGCATTGCTGGCTTGGTGATAATAAGCTCTCTTTGCCCTTTTTTGTGAAGCTCCTGATTCCACCTTCAATTTTGAATGATTGCCTTGCTGGGTATAGTATTTTTGGATTCAGTCCCTTGCTTTGCATCATTTTGTATATTTCATTCCATTCCCTTCTGGCCTGGTGTGTTTCTGTTAAGAAATCAGTTGATATTCTAATGGGAGATCCCTTGTAGGTAACTTTCTGTCTCTCCCTGGCAGCCTTTGAGATTCTTACTTTGTCGTTGATGTTTGCCAATTTAATTATGATGTGTCTAGGTGTTGGTCTTTTTGGGTTCATCTTGTTTGGGACACTGTGCTTCCTGGACTTGTGTGGTTTTTTCTTGCCAATATCAGGGAAGTTATCTGTCATTATTTCTTCAAACAGGTTTTCTATTCCTTGCTCCGCTTCCTCTCCTTTTGGTACCCCTATTATGCGGATGTTGTTTTGTTTTGTGTTGTCCCAAAGCTCCCTTCGGCTCTTCTCTTGCTTTTTAAGTTTTCTTTCCGGTTGCTCTTGTGTTTGTGTATTTTTTCCTACCTTGTTTTTTAATTCGCTGGTGCAGTCTTCTGCCTCTTCTAGTCTACTGTTTAAGCCTTCCATTATGTTCTTTATTGCAGGTATGTCATTCTTCATTTCCTCTTGGTTCCTTTTCATGTTGGTGACATTCTCATTCAGCTCCTTATAATTCTCATTGAGTTGTTTGTGTTTGTCATCCAGGCATTTGAGCATCCTCATAACCATTACTCTGGCTTCTTTCTCTGACATGTTACTTTCCTCCATTTCATTTAATTCCCTTTCCTGTGATTTCTCTTTTTCTTTCATTTGGAGATTGTTTTTTTTTTTTTTCTCTCCCGATGTTTTGCTGGAATGTTTAAATTGTTTCTGTGTCCTAGCTCCAACTGCTTTGCTATCTAGGTTCTTTTGGGGGTGGTGCTACTTGTGTGATCTCTCAGGTCTCCTCGGCTTGGTGATCTAGCGGAGCTCCCTACTTGAACTATTTGGGTTCTCTTGATGCAGTTGGATCTTGAATGTTAGTTTCTTATTCATGGATGAAATCTTGTCATGGGCTTTGTTGTGCAAGCTGTTTTGGATGTGATTGTGGTTCCGGCTCTTGTGGAAAAGGTGGTCTGAGGTCTCAATAGTATGGGCTCACTGTGGGTTCCTAGAGTCCACTTCCTGGGAGGAAGGAGTCTCGGGGCCTGAGGCTCAGGTACTGCGACTTCTCCTGTGTGGTATAACTCTTGCTGGATTAGCGTCACTCTGCAACTCACTACGAGGGGCTTAGAGCCCATTACATGTGGGGGGGCGGGTGTCTTGTAGTCTGTGGTTGAGGCAGTGGGACTCTGGCCAAAGTGATTTCCCTCTCTGAATCACGAGAGGGTTCAGGATCCAGCACCTGGGGATGTGGGAATCTCGAGGTCTGTGGCTGAAACAATGTGACCTTGTCCAGGGAGGCAAGTCCTCAGTAACTCATCAAGGTGTCCACAGGTAGGTAGCCAGGAGGGGGATGTCATGGATCCTGATGAGGGAGCTGTGTGGCCTTGGTTGGAGAGGCACACGCCTAGTGGCAGCACACAGAGGGTTCCAGGAGCTGTCTGTAAGGGGTGTGTGCTCGTGGGCCCACATGCTGGATCAGAGTGATTGTGGATTGCCACCGGTCCCTTGGAGGGAGAATTCCCAGTTTCTGCTTTGGGGGATGTGCACCCTTGGTTGCATATGCATGCCCAATGGCTGCTTACAGAGGTGCCCAGGAGCTGTCTGCTGGAGGAGTGGGTTCAGGGGGCCCTCGTGCTGCAGCGGTGCTGCTGCGGGTACTGGATGCCAGCAGCCGGGGTTGTGCCTTGAGGCGGCTTAGAGAAACACCCACGGGCCACCTGCAGGGTCAGCGGGTTCAGGGGGCTTGCACACTGGATCGGTGCAACTGCAGTGACCGGAGGTTGGCAGCTGAGTAGGGGGAAGTCCGAGTTTCTGCTGTCAAGGCCTTGAGCCCTTGATTGGATACGAGTGTGCCTAGTGGCAGCTCACCGAGGGACCCGGGAGTCGCCTGCTGAAATGGTGGCCTCAGGGGGCCTGCGTGCTGAAACTACGCGACCACGGTGTCTGTGGATAGGTAGTTGGGAAGGGGGAGGTTCAAATTGTTACTGCTGGGGCCGTACACCCTTGTTTGGATATGAGTGCCCCCAGCCAGGGTTGAAGGAGGCATCCACAAGCCACCTATAGGGACAGCGTGCTCAGTAGGCCTGTGTGCTGGAAAGGCACAACTGCGGTGTCCAGAGTTCAGCAGCCGGGGAGGGGGATGTCCCAATTTTTGCTGCCTTGCACCCTTGGTTGAAATCGCGTGTGCCCCGCGGGGGCTCACAGAGGCATGCAGGAGCCGTCTGTCTGGGTGGTGGGGCTCAGGAGGCCTGCGCTCTGGAAAGGCGTGACTGTGGTGTCCAGAGGTCTGCAACTGCAGAGTGGGAAGATTCAGTTTTTGCTGCCGGGGTCTTGTGCCCTTGGTTGTATTCCCATGTGCTCAGTGGCGGCTTACAAAGGTACCCTGGAGCCATTTGCCAGGGCGGTCTACTCAGAGGGGCCCTGGCACTGAAGCCGTGTGACTGAGGTGTCTATGGGCAGGCAGCCGGAAGTGGGGGGAGTCCGAAATTCTATTTCCCTGGGCCTTGAGCCCTTGGTTGAATTTGTGCATGCCCAGTGGGGGCTTACAGAGGCACCGCGATCTGTTTTTGAGGGTGGCGCACTCATGCACTCAGAGGGGCCCTGGCGATGAAGCCGTGCGATCGGGGTGTCTGGGGACAGGTATCCAGGGAGGGGGAATTCAGAATTTTTACTGCCAGGGCAATGCGTCGTTGTTTGTATAAGAGCATGCCCAGCGGGGGCTCACAGTGGCAACCAAAGCTGCCTGTGGAGTGGTGGGCTCCAGAGGCCTGATCGCTGGAAAAGTGTGACTGTGGCTTCTGGAGGTCTGCAGCTGGAGAGGGGGGAGTTGCACTTACTGCTGCGGGAGCTGTGCACCCTCGGAGGTGGAGGTCCTAGGGTATGCAGGTCTGCGGGTGGGACAGCAGGATTTTAGCTGGAGTGGCTGCAGGGTCGCGGGCAGTGTCCAAGGCCTGGCTCATTGATGGAGTTGCAGTCAGATGGGACATGGATGCCTGGAAGCAGTCCACCATTAGTCTGGAGCTGGTCCCGTACGCTGGGGTGTTCTCTACAGCAGGGCTCATCCTCCAGTAGGCTAGACTGGCTTCTTCTCCAGATGATCTCAGTGCTGCATTCCTAGAAACTATTAGGTGTGGTCTTATATATTATCTCCTTTTTATTTAGCTCTTCTGGCGAATTCTTTTGTTCTTTCTTTTGGGGCTTTCTTTTTTATTGTCTCCTCATTTTAGCTGTCTGTTTTGATTTGTGTCTGTGGATTAGGTAAATCTGCTACAACTCCCAATCTCGAGTGCAGGACAGTGTCAGATGCTGTTTGTGACTAGCCCTGAGTACCCTGTTGGGAGCAATCCCTAGCTTGTGGCTCCCTCTGCAGAGGCTGGATGCCTTTGGAAAGGATCAAGATGTGCACCGTGTCTGCTCTTCCTAGCCCCAGGCCTGGGATTAGATTAGTCAAGGACTCAAAGCCTCCATAAACCTGCCTCTGCCTGTAGTGCCATTGACAGTGAGACTTGACTAACCTTGGGTGTCGATCACAAGGTGGGGCAAGGGATGTTTTAACTGGGTGAGGCAACTACCTTCCCCCCATAGCAAAGGTCTGCAGGTGAAAGATGTCCTTCACAGCATGAGAGAATGACAGCACAGGAAACGGGTGTCTGCCCTCTGAGCTCCAACCCCAGAGCCCCATCCTGGCTTTTGCTCACACACTCCAGTCCATTCTGCCCTCTCTATGCCAGAGCCTAAGATGAGTGGCTGCACCCAAAATTTTGTGTGTTAGCCCCTTTAGAGGGTGCCTCCATTTGCAGCCTCTCCCTGGCAGACAGCAACCCTGCTGCTTTTCACAGATGTTAAGTGGGCACCTTTCTCAGTTCTGGTGCTCTTGTCTGGGGAACCCAGATTCGGGGTTAAACCCCAGAGTTCTCAATGGGAACCCCCCATAGCTGAGATATCCCTCTGGAACTTCAGTTGCTGTCTGTGGGAGCCAGGTTAGCCCTTTCATGCCTCCACCTTTCCTACCAGTCTCTTCAGTATCCACTTTTTGTCCTTGGTTATCAGGTTCTCTCCAGCAGGGTTCCATCCTTGATATTTCAGGGTGGTTTTTCTGTATGTTAGTTGTATTTTCAGTTCGGTCCTGGGAGAATGTCAGTGTAGCTTTTACTTACTCAGCCACCATTTTGGAATCTTAAGCAATGTGATAATTTTCTATTTTTTCATTCCTTTTACAGTTATTTTATTGCTACCTTAAATTGTTCCTAAAATTTCCTGCCATTTACTTCTTTAAGCGTCATCTCATTTTTTATTTTTAAAAAGTCACTTGAGGACATTTTTAAAATTGATTTGGAGAGAGAGAGGGAGAGGGAGCCAGAGAGAGAGAGAGAGAGAGAGAGAGAGAGAGAGAGAGAGAGAGAGAGAGAGAGAGAGAGAGAGGTTAATATGAGAAACATCGCTGGTTGCCTCCTGTATGTGCCTCAACCAGGGATTGAACCCATGACCTAGGTATGTGCCTTTATTAGGAATTGAACCTGCAACCTTTTTGGTGTACTGGATTATCCTCTTAATAACCGTAGCTAGGCCCTAACCGGTTTGGCTCAATGGATAGAGCGTCAGCCTGCGGACTCAAGGGTCCCAGGTTCGATTCCGGTCAAGGGCATGTACCTTGGTTGCGGGCACATCCCCAGTAGGGAGTGTGCAGGAGGCAGCTGATTGATGTTTCTCATTGATGTTTCTAACTCTCTATCCCTCTCCCTTTCTCTCTGTAAAAAATCAATAAAATATATTTACAAACAATAACCGTAGCTAGTTTTCTTTGCAACACTCATCAAAGTTTTAATTCAGGGACATTCTTTTAAGCTGACTCCTGTTTCATTTTGACATGCCACCATTTAAAGCTTTCAAATCCCCTCGGGGGATGTCCAACTGCCTCTCGCAATCGGGACCTCTGGCTCTTAACTTCTCACCTGCCTGATCACCCCTAACCCCTCTGCCTGCTCACCCCTAACCACCTCTGCCTGCCTGATTGCCCAGGACTGCGGGGCATGCGGCTTGTCCCTTCTCCCGGGCTGCAGGCGCAGCCACTGGTGCCCAGGACCTCAGGGCAGGCGGCTTGTTCCTGTCCCAGGCTGCAGCCTGGCTGGTCCCCATTCCTTTCTTGTGTGCTCATTTGTGCCTGGCTGGTCCCCATTCCTCTCTCCCCAGTGTTGATTTTCTGAGCCGTTACAACATGACAGCATGAGGGTGTGACAACCATTTGCATATTTAGCTCTTTATTATATAGGACTAGGGGGCCAGTGCACAAAATTCGTGCACTGTGTGTGTGTGTGTGTGTGTGTGTGTGTGTGTGTGTGTGGAGTGTCCCTCAGCCCAGCCTGCCCCCTCTCACATACTGGGAGCCCTCAGGCGTTGACCCCCATCACCCTCCAATCGCAGGATCGGCCCCTTGCCCAGGCCTGATGCCTCTGACAGAGGCGTCAGGCCTGGGCAGGGGACCCTCATTTCCCCCCATCACTGGTTCTGCCCCCAGCCCAGGCCTGATGCCTCTGGCCCAGGCGTCAGGCCTGGGCAGGGGACCCCCAAACCCCTCCGATTGCTGGCTCTGCCCCTTGCCCAGGCCTGATGCCTCGGCCAGAGGCGTAGACCCCCATCACCCTCCGATCGCCTGATCGGCCCCTTGCCCAGGCCTGACACTTCCGCCATTGGTGTCAGGCTTGGACAGGGGACCCCCATCTCCCCCCAATCACTGGCTCTGGCCCCCGCCCAGGCCTGAGGCCTCTGGCCCAGAAATCATGCCTGGGCAGGGGACCCCCATCTCCCTCTGATCGCTTGCTCCACCCCCCACCCAAGCCTGACGCCTCTGACCCAGGCTTTAGGCCTGGGCAAGGGGACCATTGTATCCCCCCAATCCCCGGCTCCACCCCCCGCCCAGGCCTGATACCTCAGCCAGAGGAGTTGATCCTCATCACCCTCCGATCACCAATCACCGGATCGGCCCCTTGACCAGGCCTGAGGCCACCGGCAGAGGTGTCAGGCCTGGGCAGGGGACCCCAGCTCCCTGCGGTTGCAGGCTCCTCCCCTGCCCCTGCAGGACGCCTCTGGCTGAGGCGTTTGGCTCGGGCAGCGGGGACCCGCAGCTGCAGTGGCTCCACGATCGTGGGCTTCACTTTAGGCCCAGGCAAGGGACCCCTAGCTCCCGGGACTGCCAGCTTCGACCGTGCCCAGCTCCCATCGCTGGCTCCACCCCTACTTCCTGCTATCACTGGCCAGGGCGGAAAAGGCGCCTGATTCTCCCCCCTGAGTTTCCAATCACTGTCAGTGGCAGGGGGCTTCTTCCTGCTTTCCCTTTCGCCTCCCTGCATTGTGCCTACATATGCAAATTTGCCGCCATCTTGTTGGCAGTTAACTGCCAATCTTAGTTGGCAGTTAATTTGCATATAGCCCTGATTAGCCAATGAAAAGGGTAGCGCCGTACGCCAATTACCATTTTTCTCTTTTATTAGTGTAGATAGTGTTAGAGATCAAGACCTGAGTACTGCATGTTTTTATTGCTGCAGAGGTGACATTGTTTTAAGGCCATTTCAGTAACAGAGCTAGGAAATGTATTTTTAAAAACCATGAGTTCATATTATTATTTCTAATTCAATATAAATAGTACAGCTCTTTGCTTACTAATTATCTCCTAGCTGTATTTTATAATAAAAATTCTGAAACAAGTTAACATAAATACTATTTTCTTAGCTTTGTCTTATATTATAAAGAAAATGGTTTCAAAATAACAATGCTGATATTAATAGTAACCATAAATACTATATCATGTGAGAAATTTTTTTGTATTGATTTTTGTCTTTATTGTTTTTGTTTGACCAATGATGTATGGTCAGAATTCTCTGTTCTTAAGTCATTTGAAATAAATCCTTTCTTTGAGGAATTATGTTACCAAGTTAACAGTTGGGTTTGTTTCTTCAGTTTGTTCTCAAGTTCAAGGACTGCTTTTTAAAAAATGAATTTGATTATTTAGAAAAGTAATGCATTTCTGATGTAACAAAAAATATATTTCAGAGATGTCTTGTCTCATTCTATTCCCCTCCCCTATCACATTCTTCGTTTCAATTACATATATTTTCTTGTTTATCAAGTGAATTTTTTGTTTGTTGGGCTGCTAGTGTATATTTATTCTTCCCTCCTATTCCCCACCCTCCTTCTTACATTAAAATTATCATACTATATACATCACTTTCTCACTTCCTTCACTTAACAATATGGCCTGGAGATGCCTTTTCTTAATTGTTATCTTTTTTTCTTTGTAACATCTGAATAGATAAGATGTTATTATGTGCATATAGCATAGTTCATTTAGTTATTGGACATTATTTTGTTGGCCATTTGGGTTGTTTCTAATCTTCTGCAGCTACTAACTGTAATAATGATTTTTTTTTTAATCTATGTCATTTTGTACTTAATGCAGGAGTATCTCTAAAGTAGATTGATACAAGTGGAGTTGCCCATGTAGCTAAGTACTTAATAATGCCCATTAGCAAAGTACAAGAGTACCTTTTCTCGCAGAACCTTACCATCAGAGTATAGTGTTGAATAGCTAATTTTATTTTATTGGTTGTTGTTTTTTTGCCAAAGGCATAAGTGAAAATTGGTATCTCAGTGTAGGTTTAATTTACATACCTCATCAGTGAGTTTGAGTATCTTCCATATGTTTAAGGCTTACATGTGTTTATTTGGGAACGATTTCTATCCCATTCTCCTTTTTTCTTTGGGGGGTAGCTTTTAATTCTACCTGTTACATTAGACAGTTTAGCTGTATGTGAAATTAGTTGCAAAATTTTTTTCCAGTTTTAAATTTGTGTTTTGATACTGTTCATAGTGGTCATTTCTTAATGCAGAATCCAGAGGTAAATTTTTATTTTTATGTAGTTAGATTTATTAATTTTTTTATTTATGGTCATAACATGCCTTTCTCACTCCAGATTTCACCTATACTTTCAAATACCTACAAGGCTAAAATTTTTATAGGGTTTTGTTTTCATATTTATATATATTTTTTATTAATTTATTTAGAGTTTACCTTGGTATATGGTATTAAGTGTTTATCTTAATGCCAGATTTATCTTTTTCCAATTGACTACCCATTTCTTCCAACACCATTTATTTCAAGGTCTTAAATTCACTGTTTTAAGATTCCATTTTGATCATATGCTAAATTCTCATATGTATTTAGTCTATTTCTGGACTTTATACTCTCCTCCATCTTCCAGTCTATATTTGTGTACCACTATTTAACTCTATTTTCGAGGTTTTATAATTTATAATTCTTTGTAGAGTTTCCTAGCTATTTTTGCTTGTTTGTTTTTCTATGTAAATGTTTGAATCAGCTTATTCTAGGGGGACAAAACACCTTATTTTAATTGGTATTGCATTAAACTTTTAACTTAGGGAAAAGGGACATTAGATCTTTATGATGTTAAATACTCCCATCCATGTTCATGATAAGTACAGTTTCTGGAGTGTTTAAAAATTTTCTTTATATAGGTTTTAGACACTTCTTACCAAATTTGTTTCTGGGTATTTTATTGTTTATATTGCTATTATGAATGGAGTCATTATGAGAAGCTTGTTGATTTCTATAAGTTAGTTTTATTCCCTGCTTAACATACTGAGCAGTTATTTATATTAAATAATTGAGGCAGTGGGCATCCTGTCTTTATTTAGAATTTAATAGAAATGGCTTCATCATGGTTTTTGTGGTCAGATACAGATTATGATTCCCTGTACAGTATTGCTATATAGATTACTCAGGCTGCCTGGATCTCTGGGGATGTGAGTAGAAATAAAAAGTTTAAGGCTGAGGCCACTGCTGTATCTCAGATACAACAACCAGGAAAGATCATGTTAATTGAGAGGGGAAAAAACATTTACAAACTGTGATACTGTAGTCTTTAAACAAACAAACAATAGAAATAAGATGTTCATTCTTAATTCTGTTTTCTTTCCTTTCACTCTTTTTTCTTTATGCAGTTCTTTTTGTGTGTGTGTGTTCTTTGTATAGCTTTGCTTGTTTCTTAAAGTCTTAATGTCTTTTTTTAAAAACATTTTGTTACATTGTGTTTCATTTTTTATCTACTTTGTGGCAATATTTTCAGATGAGTTTATTTAAACTGTTGGTAAATTATGCTGTTTATTTTCACTGTTTTTTATAGTATCCTCTTATGGACACAAATAGATTCTTTTGTGTTACTCATGTTTGTATCAGATAGATTTTCCTAGACTAGTACCAGGAAAAAGGAGGCATAGTATCATTCTATGGTTCAAAGTTCACCTGCCTTTCTACTTTTTAAAGCACGGGATTTGTGTACCTTCTCTGGCTCAATGAACTAACCTTGTGAGGCAGACTTCTGTTTCCATCTCGGTTTCCCATAATTTTTCATAGGACTTGCCTTTAGGATGATGTATTCACTTTTAGAAGCTGGTAAATCTGAGGATGCTCCACTCCCAAGTACAGCAGGTCCTGGAATAATGTTCTTCCCTAAAGTGTCCTTTGGCTATAAAGTTGATGAGATGCCATGGGAACTGAACTCTTGTTTATATCAAGTAGCCTGTGGTAAAATTGGTTTTGTAATACATTGTTTTGCTTAAAGTTGCAGAACCTATTGATGATGTTAAGTAAGGACTTACTGTATTTTTTAAGCCTACTCTTTTTGCTTCCCCCCTGCAGTCCTTTTCTGTTTAATTGGTTTTTGCTTTCATTAGTTACCTCTTAGGATGAGGCCTACTCATTCTGTAAGGAAATATCTGCAGATTTTTTTTTTAAAATATATTTTATTGATTTTTTACAGAGAGGAAGGGAGAGAGATAGAGAGTTAGAAACATCGATGAGAGAGAAACATCGATCAGCTGCCTCCTGCACATCTCCCACTGGGGATATGCCCGCAACCCAGGTACATGCCCTTGACCGGAATCGAACCTGGGACCTTTCAGTCCGCAGGCCGATGCTCTATCCACTGAGCCAAACCGGTTTCGGCTCTGCAGATTTTTAAAGTTTTAAATCCTTAAGAGTCCCCCTCAGCATTTCTGTTTTCTTCTAGACTTCTTTGCAACTTTCTGCTTAGGCCTCCTTTTTGGGTCTGCCTTTGGCAGAGGTACATGGACTTTGGGAGTTGGTTTTTTTTTTTATCCCTAATTTTCTTCATTATTAGAATTGGTTACAAGTTTTTACTCAGGGTGAGTACCTCATTTTGAGGATGAATATTTGCTAGTTATTTCTGGGATCTATTAAGTCAAAGACTTCTCTCTATTATCTAGTCTTTCTTGATACACCTACCACACTATTGTGGTTCCTGTAGCATCTGTATTTTGGGCCACACTTACATATAATTTAGAGTTAACATATATTATCTCTCTACTAGTTTCACTAAAGATTGACTGGTTGATTACTCCTTCCTGTTGTTCTTGATGTTTGTATGGTTTTCCAAATGAAGTATTTGAAAGATTCAAACTAAGCAGCCACAATGTTCCTGTGAAACTTTTTCTAGCCTCCTACATTGTTGGTGTTTCTAGGATTCTCTCTGTCCTTGGCCATCTTTTTCACATACGTGTATATATATTTTAATCCTCACCTGTGGATATGTTTTTATTATTTTGTTTTGTTTCGTTTTTAGAGGGAGGAGAGAGAGAGAAAAATATCAAAATGAGAGAGAAACATTGATTGCTTGCCTCCCGTAACCCACAACCTTTTGGTCTATGGGATGACACTCCAACCAACTGAACCACTTGGCCAGGGCAGAATGTATATTCTCTGTAAGCACTTACATCTCTGTAACATTCCATCTGTGTCTTTTTTTGTTTGTTAATTAAATCTTTATTGTTCAGATCATTACAGTTGTTCCTCTTTTTTCCCCCCATAGCTCCCCTCCACCCGGTCCCCCCCCCCCTCAGCCTTCACCGCCCCCGCCCCCATTGTCCTCATCCATAGGTGTACGATTTTTGTCCAGTCAATTCCTGCATCCTCCACACCCCTTCCCCCCCACTCCCCCCCCCGCAAGAATAGTCAGTCCACTCCTTTCTATGCCCCTGATTCTATTATAGTCACCAGTTTATTCTGTTCATCAGATTATTTATTCACTTGATTTTTACATTCACTTGTTGATAGATGTGTATTTGTTGTTCATAATTTGTATCTTTACCTTTTTCTTCTTCTTCCTCTTCTTAAGGGATACCTTTCAGCATTTCATATAATACTGGTTTGGTGGTGATGAACTCCTTTAGCTTTTTCTTATCTGTGAAGCTCTTTATCTGACCTTCAATTCTGAATGATAGCTTTGCTGGGTAGAGTAATCTTGGTTGTAGGTTCTTGTGATTCATCACTTTGAATATTTCTTGCCACTCCCTTCTGGCCTGCAAAGTTTCTGTTGAGAAATCAGCTGACAGTCATATGGGTACTCCTTTGAAGGTAACTGACTTTCTTTCTCTTGCTGCTTTTAAGATTCTCTCTTTGTCTTTTGCTCTTGGCATTTTAATTAGGATGTGTCTTGGTGTGGTCCTTTTTGGATTCCTTTTGTTTGGGGTTCTCTGCACTTTCTGGACTTGTAAGTCTATTTCTTTCACCAGGTAGGGGAAGTTTTTTGTCACGATTTCTTCAAATAGGTTTTCAATATCTTGCTCTCTCTCTTCTTCTGGCACCCCCATAATTTGGATGTTGGTACGCTTGAAGTTGTCCCAGAGGCTCCTTACACTATCTTCATATTTTTGGATTCTTTTTTCTTTTTGCTTTTTGTGTTTTTTGCTTTTTCGTATTTCAAATCTTTGACTTGATTCTTGCAATCCTCTAGTCTGCTGTTGGATCTCTGTATATTATTCTTTATTTCAGTCAATGTATGCTTAATTTCTCATTGGTCCTTTTTCATATCCTTGAGGGTCTCACTAAATTTCTTGGAGGTTTCTAGAAGATTCTTGAGTAACCTTATAACCATGATTTTGAACTCTATATCCAGTAGTTTGCTTTCCTCCAGTTCTGTCATTTGTGACCTGTTTCTTTGACTCTGCATTTTGGCTGCTTTCCTGTGTTGATAAAGTGGCTTTGTGTGCCTATAGGGCCCAGTGGCTCAGCCTCGCCAGTCACCTGAGGTGGACACTCCTGGTGCACCCCTTTGTGGGCTGTGTGCACAGTCTTGTTGTAGTTAAGCCTTGATTGCTGTTGGTATCACTGGGAGGAATTGACCTCCAGACCAATTGGCTGTGAGGACCAGTTGTGTCTACAATTAGAGAACTGCTTGCTGTGCTGGAAACACCCTTATGGGGCAGGACTTGCTTCAGTGGGGCACCCTTATGGGGCAGGACTTGCTTCAGTGGGGCTTTATTGCTCAGAGTCTGCCCCCTGAGTGTGTCTCTTATGGCTCTTAGGGATCTGAAGCATTGTAATCTGGTGTGTGGTCTCACTCTGACCACTGGGTACATTGGCTCTTGGATCTCCAAGGAGGTGCAAGGTCAGCCACTGCCTAAGGCCAACCAGTAGGACCTACAGAGAGATCTGCAGATTCCTCCTCTTTGTTTGGGGTTTGGAGGTGCCCAGATGAGGCACAACTGTGAAGCAGTGCAGGCTGTTGACAAGCCTTATGCCTCCTTTTGGAAGCTCTGGGGTTCTTTAACCCAGCTGCAGTTTGTTAGGTTTTAGATTGCAAAGGCCAGGCCATTCATATGCAAAAGCCTCTGCTCACAGCTTGGGTGGGGTTGTAAATTGGGTGGTGCGGGGTCTCAGGGAATCACAGGGCAGTGCAAACAGCAATGGTTGCCCATCGGCCCTGCCCCAGATAGATCCCTGGGTCTCTGTGTCCCGCAGCCCCGGGCAGAAACAATGAACGCTGCGAGCACCTCTCAGAGAAAGCCACCCTCGTGTTCTGGCCTGATGCCAGACAGTCCAGTTTCTCCCCGTATGAGTCTGGGTCCCCAGAATCTCTCCCGGAACTGGAGTTCAGAGCAGTTGGGAGCTTGTATCTCCTTCCCAATTGAAAAAGACCACAGCGTACCCATTTGCCAGCCTGTTTGCACACCTCCATACTTCCGCTCTTTCGCACCTCTGTACCTCCTACCAGTCTAGATGTGCTTTTCTCTTTCCCTCTAGTTGTCGAACTTCCACTCAGCCAGCCTTCCCATGGTTCTGGATGATATCTGTTTCGTCTTTCAGTTACAGTTTTGATGTGGTTGTGCAAGGCAGCAAGTTCAGGTGTTTACCTATGCCACCATCTTGGTTCCTCCTCTGGTCCAACTTTTGAAGTATCACTAGGTATGAATTCTTTAAATACTTTAATATTTCTAGTTATCATTTTTTCTTTAGATTCTAGGCAACCAGGTTCCCCTATTATCTTTAATCTGAATGTCCACACTTGTACTTACACTGCCTCTGTGTTAATTGTGCTCTCTTTCATTGATTCTCTGAGTCTTATATCCCCCAATGTGTATAGACTCCTTCCCTTATGCATTGTCTTTTATAGATTTTGAGTCTTTACATATTGTCTGACATTTAGGTTCCTTTTTATTACTGACTACTTTCTTGCATTCTTTCAGTGGTTAAATGGTTCAGAATTCTATTTTACATCTGTGATCATACATCATATTGTCTTACCCACTGTGCTGGGTTCGTAAGCCTGAGTGAGGGCGGCGAAAGGATGAAGAAATGACAAAGAGAATAAGTTGGATCTAGGTAGATCTTCCTGTGCCTGGCTGAGGCCACAGAGAGAGATCCAGAGGCAAGCTGAGCCTTTATTTTATAGCCAGAGGTAAACAAGGTAGTGGTCACCATAGTTACAATGTTCGTGTGAGTTTCACTTGTTTTGGTAGCACTTGCTGCACCTCCCACAGCCCATTAGCTACCTAGGAAGGATGTAGGGAGTGTCATATGGTCAAGCCTAATTATGCTAACAGGACTGTGCCCTCTAAGCTGGGACTTGTTTGTGGCTTTGCCAACAGGTCAGTCCGAGGCTTAGCCCTATAGCGGCACCCTACAATCCACCTCCCCCATTTTACATCAACAGACTGCTTTCCTCCCTTCCCCTCTCATATACCTCTTTCAGAAATTGTTGCCTAGGAAATCAGTTCTGTCTTTCTGGAGGGAGGGAGGGCATGTGTATATTTTTTAATATAATACATGAATGTAAAACATTTTTGAACATTAAGGTAAATGAAAAAATTCTCTTCTAACCTCTGAGCTTTGATCCTAACACTTTTTCAAAGATGCAGTCACTTTCACATTTTTATTTATTTTAAAAAATGAGAGAGAGAGAGAGAGAGAGAGAGAGAGAGAGAGAGAGAGAGAGAGAGAAACATCGATGTGAGACATTGATCTTTTTCCTCCTGCCATGGTCCCAACCTTGGATTGAACCTGAAATCTGGGTATGTGCCCTAACCGAGAATCAAACCCACCACCCTTTGATGAACAGGACGATGCTCCAACCAAACCACGTTGGCCAGCGCAAAGTGCAGTCACTTATAAGAGTTTCACATGTATCTTTCTTGAGGTAGTCTATGAATAATCCAGCATATATTATGTATCTGTTCTGCAAATATGAATATACTAGAGCCCCGAATTTCATGCACTTGGGGGGTCCCTCAGCCTAGCCTGTGCCCTCTCACAGTCCGGAAGCCCTTGAGGGATGTCCAACTGACTGCATAGGCCCGCTCCTCATGGGGCCCCAGTTCATAAATAATGATAATAATATAATGCTAACTTTTATTGGGTGCTTACCAGTGCCAGCCACAGTTCTAAGCACTTTATACGGTAACTCTTTTAAATGATGATTGTTTTGTATTCCTTTTTAGAAGAAGCCTGAGAAGATGATGAGCAGATAGAGGGGCAACAAGACTTGGAAATCAAGTTGCATCCATCTTCAGTAAAGTACAGACTGAGGAAAAAAGCAGTGAATGTAAGAAAATTGGAAAAATACTTCCTCTGATCTCAGACCTTTTATCTTTTAAGGCAACATTCTTTTCAACTTACCTAGAAAAAATTTGAAACACAAGACTTAATCGTGAGGGACATTGTGTAGGAACAAATCATCAATTTTATTGATTTAAAAATTTTGCCACACTTTCTCCTTATGGTAATAACCCTCTTTAAATGTAAATCAGTGTGGAAATGCCTTCAGTTAAAATAGTTTGATCCCTATCAGGTACCAGAACATTCATACTGGATTCATACCCTATGAAGTAACTGAATGTGGGAAAACTTTCACTTGTGTCACACCTTATGAAATGAATGAAGTCAGGCTGGAGAAAAACCCTGTGCTTCTAAGGAATATTGAAAAGCCTTTAGCTAGATGACATTTCATTGAGCAGAAAAAAATTCATACTGAAGAGAAACCACTGAATATAACAAATCACTGAGTATTAGAATATTTATACTTTGAGAGAAAGCTTTGAATTCAATAAGATAAAGTTCTATCTTAAATCTATCCCTTACTTTACATTTGAAAGTTCATACACAGAGAAGCTCTACTAATGTAAGAAATGTGGAAATACCTTCAGCCAAAAGTAAATCCTCATTCATCAAAAAATTTATACTGGAGAGAGAATTTGTGAATGTTGGAAAGCTTCCTTTCAGATGTCACACCACAGTCAGCAGAGAATTTGTAGTGGGGAAAACCCCTTTGCTTGTAAGGTATGTGGGAAAGTCTTCAGCCACAAATCAAATCTCACTGAGCATGAGCATTTTCATAATAAAGAGAAACCTTTTGAATGTAATGAATGTGGGAAAGCCTTCAGCCAAAAGCAGTATGTCATTAAACATCAGAACACCCATACTGGAGAGAAGCTTTTTGAATGTAATGAATGTGGAAAATCGTTCAGCCAGAAGGAAAACCTTCTTACCCATCAGAAAATTCACACTGGAGAGAAGCCTTTTGAATGTAAAGATTGTGGGAAAGCTTTCATTCAGAAGTCAAACCTCATCAGACACCAGAGAACTCACACAGGAGAGAAGCCCTTTGTATGTAAGGAGTGTGGCAAAACCTTCAGCGGCAAATCAAACCTTACTGAGCATGAGAAAATTCATATTGGAGAGAAACCCTTTAAATGCAGTGAATGTGGAACAGCTTTTGGCCAAAAGAAGTACCTCATAAAACATCAAAACATTCACACTGGAGAAAAACCCTATGAATGTAATGAATGTGGAAAAGCCTTCTCTCAACGAACATCACTTATTGTACATGTGAGAATTCATTCAGGTGATAAGCCTTATGAATGCAATGTATGTGGGAAAGCTTTCTCTCAAAGTTCATCTCTTACCGTGCATGCGAGAAGCCATACAGGTGAGAAGCCCTATGGATGTAATGAATGTGGGAAAGCTTTCTCTCAATTCTCAACCCTTGCTCTGCATTTGAGAATTCACACAGGTAAGAAACCTTATCAATGTAGTGAATGTGGGAAAGCTTTCAGCCAGAAGTCACACCATATTAGACACCAGAAAATTCATACTCATTAAAAACTCTAAATATCTTGAAAATTGGAAAGCAATTCGATGGAGTTTACACCTATGGCAAGCACATCCGAAGTAATCGTTCTTAAGGAAAGGGTCAGAAATGAGGGAAGCAAAAGCTAAAAACTTATGGGATACCAGAGAATTCATACTGAAGAGAAAGACATAAAAATCCTATGCCCAACAAAATCCCACAGTAAAAGTAATGCTGAAACTTCAGACACATTTCCACTAAAATTGGGAATGGGAAACATGCTTATCATTACTGTCTATCTGCCTAGATCTGGAGATCTTCACCATTGTAATAAGAACAGTAAGTTGTATGTGTTAGAAAGGCAAATACTTTTATGGTATTGTTTTAGCAGAACAGAAGAGATTTTGGAATACCTATGCATTTATTAGAATTTAGAATTGGAGAAGAAAATGGGACTGTTTAAAAAATGATTTGGAGGTGATTTGTTCTCCAAGGAAAAAAAGATCATGAACTATGCACAAAGGTAAAATCCATGGGGCTTACCAACAGGAATATGGCCCAGCAGATGTTGCTCAGTGGTTGAGCCTCAACCCATGAACCACGAGGCCAGTAATTCCATTCCCACTCAGGGCACAGGCCTGGGTTGCGGGCTCGATCCCCAGTGGGGGGTGTGCAGGAGGCAGTCAATTTTGATGTTTCTCTCCCTCTCTTGAAATCAATAAAAACACATTAAAAAAACCAAACAGGAATATTGAAAAACTGTGTAGTGAAATGGTTATGACCCTGGGAGTAGGGAAACATCCCTTATAATGAATTAAAAATATTTAGCTTTTCTACTCTTGAGTTTGTATGCTCAGGAAATATATACCAGGCTATTTACTGTGGTATGATTTGTAGTAGCCATAAGTTGGAAACAAATGCCCATCAGTAATAAAGTAGAAAGTACTTATGATGGGATATTATGTATCTGTAAAATGTAACAAATGAAATCTATATGTGTTACAGAGAATGGTATAAAAAATGTTGAGGAAAATGAAGCCGCAGAATGACAATTATGATACCATGACATTTTTGTAAATTTGAATTAAAACTTCCCTTATAAAATTCAGTACTATATATTGGTAATAGATACATATATGTATTTATGTATGTATGTTTTTAAAATGTTTTTGAAATGGATTGCAAGGAGACCAAACTCTTGATAGGGGCTGCCTGTGAAGAGTTGAAAAAGGAAGGGGATGAGTGTGGGAGGGGTGGAGTGAGGAATTGGTTAAAGAGGACTTCATTTTTTATATGTAAACATCTACTTCTCTAAAAAACAGAAGAGACTGCTAGTAAATACATATATAAAAATACTGAGTAGTTCTGGATTGTGTTATATGGATATCGTGTCTTATTTTTTTGTACTTTTCTGTATTTTTCAAGTTTCTCAAAATTAATCATGAGGGTGAGGATGGGATCACTGTACCTATAGAAATCATGTTCCAATGGATTTATTCCCAATCAAATGCTAAACTTTTTATAGAAAATATTTCTAAAATTTAACAATGATGAGTAGACGGACTTGTTCTGTATGTAGTATGAAATTATCTATTTTATTAAAATTAAGAATGATAGCATAATCCAAATCTGTTTAATTTATTTTTACATGTCAGTGTATACTGTGTGTTTGTCTACTCATTTTACAACATATCATTTGAGCTTAAAAATGTTGATAACTTGTAAAGTTTACACAGCCTTCGTGTAACTTGTCTTTTTAGATAAACTTTCTGGAATGTCAAATTTACTGTCCTATAAATTACCTTGGGAACAGTGTGTGCATTAAAAATAAGTTTGTGATTGTTTTCTTTTCAAAAGAAAATCATTTAACTGCACACAACTTCCACAGTTTGAGTTAAATGCTAACACCTGGATCTCAATTATAACCTGCAGATTTTCATTCCTCCCAGTACTTTGACAAATACATCCTTTTGGGTCCATCTACCCTCCCCCCGCCCCCCTGCCCAGCTTTATTGATATGTAATCAACAAATAAAATAGTAAGATATTTAAAGTGTACGATGTAATGCTTTGATATACATAGACATTGTGAAGGGAATCCTCCCAGCCCCCTTCAAGTTACTGTTTGTTTCTTTTAGAGAGGTGTAGAGGATAGGATGTGTATGAGAAAAGTGGTCCAGACCCTGAACAGAATTTTATTGTGTAAACCAATCCTTCCTGAAGATGATTTTTCTTTGGTTCATATTTACAGTATAACTTTATATAAATATTCATTAAAAGTTTCCTTATATAATGGTGACGATCAGCAATACAGCATTTTGAGCTTGATTTCAAAAGCTGCTTTTTAAAAAGCTTTTAAACTTGTTAAATACTACATCATTACTGTGTATTTTTTTTGTTAGCTTTTATGGAGGAATGACCATGAATTATATACTTAGTTATCTAAATGAAACTTAGTCCTTTCTAATATAGAGCCCCTCCACTACCTTTTTAAAAAGGATGTTACATACTAAATCTAAGAAATTGAACCAGATATTTGTGCACCATTTAAAAATTACCTGCATTTATTACCCAAAGAAGGAAAAACAAAGATTTTAGCCAAAGGTAAGTTTTCCTAAACTGATTTTTCGCTCCTTAATCTCTTGTGCTTCATAACTATGAACTCTGCTCTTGTGTTTGTGTAGCTTTGGAGTCAACAGAATAAATCATATGACTAAAGACAAAACCAGGGAATACCTTAATATGTATTTATGGGCCATGGCCTAGGGCCCCTGCCTAGCAAGACTGGTTGTGTTGACCTGTAGAGGAAAGTTGAATCTGAAATTCAGAATCATTTTTATTCAGCATGTCAGGAGGCAGATGAGCTGAACCCTATCTTACTCCATCCTAATTGATAGAATATAGATATTAGTGACTTGAACATTGGACACCTAAATTGTCATTCAAGGCTTGTAAGATAAACAGTAGTTGGAGGAGTGAACTTTAGGGAGAGTCTGCTTTAGCTCAGTGGAGTTAATTAGCATATGGAGCCAGGGAATTCCTGGTAATTCTATATCAGGAATCTTGTGGAAAATAGATTGGTATGTAAAACGAGAAAATGCTGGTGACCAGACTAAAATATACCAAGGATTAAATAGGCAAAAGAACTTTTCATATAAATGTTTTTATTAAAGGAATAGTGAGTATAACACAATGATGTCTATTTTCTGGAGTTAAGAGAGCCAAAATTTTGAGAAATAAATTTGGGAATTATTGGGTTAAAGCAGCAGTTTTCAACCAGTGTTCCACAAGAGGCACACTGATGTGCCACAAGAATTTTTAAAACATGCTATACCTATTTAGGCGCACTGACCTCTTTTCCCTTAAAGATTGTCAAAAGATGACAACAGCCAACAACAATAGCTGTCCAGTATAAATGAATCAAAATTATGCCTTTTTTTTTTTTTGTAAGATCGGGAAATACTTTTTTGGTGTGCAGCAGAATTTTAGTAATTATGTGTGCCATGAAATGGAAAAGGTTGAAAATTGCTGGATTAAAGCATTCTAAGGTCCTTTTCAAGTGATTGACAGACATTGACTTAAGTGTACAGTGCATGTTAAAATAACTAGGGCAGCCATTAAGGGGGAGAGAGGGACCGGTGGCAGGTAGAGAGAATTTTTGAATTAGAAGAATAGAATGGAGAAAAAAAACCACAAAGAAAGGCAGGAAAGTGAGTTAACAAAAACAAAACAAGTAGAAACAACATAAATCTAAGTATATAAGTAATCCTAAAGCATGGAAATGGACTCAACTATTCAGTTAAAATCAAAGATTGTGAAATGGGAGTTTTATTTTAAAGTACCTATAGGGTATTTACAAGGGATACATCTAAAAAGATAAGGCCCTAGCCAGTTTGGTTCAGTGGATAGAAGTCGGCCTGCAGACCAAAGGGTCCCAGGTTTGATTCCAGTCAAGGGCACATGCCCAGGTTGTGGGTTGATCCCTAGTGTGAGGCATGCAGAAGGCAGCCAATCAATGATTATCTCTCATCATTGATGTTTCTCTCTCTCTCTATGAAATCCTATCTAATAATAAACAAACATGGTAATTAACTATAGCTCTGACATGCTTCCCATTGGCTAATCAGGGTGATATGCAAATTAACTGCCAACCAAGATGGCAGCCAGCAGCCAGGCAGCTGAAGCGAACAGGAGGCTTGCTTGCTCCAGTAAAGGAGGAAGCCAAGGTTCCCCACCTGCTGCTGCCGGCCTCTGAGCTGCAGTCTGTCTAAGAAACAATGTTGCAATTATAGAACCTAAACAAACCCCAGAAACCTGCTTTCGGCCGGCCAGGCTTCAGCCAGCAAGACTGCAACATTGTTTCAATTATAGAACCCAAACAAACCCAGATCCCTGCTTTCAGCAGCTGAGGTCTCAGAGCTGCAGCCGGGCCTCAGAGCTAAAGCCAGCTCTCAGCTCCATTGACAGCCATAGAAGGTAAATAAATCCCAGAATAAAAAAAAGAAAGGAGAAGATGGGAGCTTCAGTCGCCCGCCAGCCTGAAAACAGCCCTCAGTCCCTCATCCAGGCTGGCCAGGCACCCCAGTGGGGACCCCCACCCTGAAGCAACAAGATGGCAGCTAATTTGCATACTGAAGGCGGGCAGCAGTGGGCAAAGCTGTCCGCGGTCTGAGACCGGATCCGAGACCCTGCCCGGTGAGGGGCAGTGCTTGAGGCTGTCCGCAGTCTGGGACCCGGATCCATGACCTGGCGGGCGGGGGGCAGTGCTTGAGGCTGTCTGCAGTCTGGGACCCGGATCCATGACCTGGCGGGCAGGGGGCAGCGCTTGAGGCTGTCCGTGGTCCCGGGACCTGGATCTGTGACCCTGCCAGGCGGGGGGCAGTGCTTGAGGCTGTCTGCAGTCCTGGGACTGGATCTGTGACCCTTCCCGGTGGGGCGGCAGCTCGCACAGGGGCGGATCGGCCAGGGTTGGGCAGGGCAGGACGCCTGGCTTCCGCCCAGCCCCAGTCACCCTGGGCAGGTGAGCAGCGCAGAGAGGGGAGGCAGGCCGGCGGAGGGCGGCCTGTACTCCCCACATGGCGGTGGTGACAGCTGTGAGCGCGCCAAGCGGAGCCTGCAGGCTGAGCTGAAGTAGCGCTTGTAGGCCATCAGCACCCAGGAGTGGCTGCACAAGATCCACCTCCTGGCCCAGAAGGTGCAGGATCGCAGGGACAGCCACCGTGGCGGGCCAGACTGACGTCCTCCTGGCCACACCATGGGAGTTTGCGGATCTGCAAAGCCAGAGGCCTCCGGTGTACACATCCCCCCCTGGCATGCGAACATCCCCCAGCACACTGTCACCCTCCCGCGCCTGCAACAGTTGCAAACCAAGGCATGCACAAGTTCCCCCCGCCTCTTCACCGCACTTCCATCAGCCCAGCATGCATAACACCCCCACAGGATGTGCACACATTCCTTCTGATGCGCTCACGTCCTTTGGAGTGTATGGGTGTTCTGGGTGCTGAGGGTGGGCGCCTGTGAGATGACAGTGAGAGGGCGGAGTGGCGATGCTCTGTTCCCACGGAGGCCAGTGCAGCTACGAGATCACCTGTAGGGGGTTAATGCAGGTGCTGAGGCGGGAGCAGATGCAGACAGACACACCTGGTGGGCACGTGCGGCCCTCACTGAGGTGCCTTTTGTCAGTGTTCAAGATCAAGAACCCAGAGGTGGAGAGGAATTCCGTCCTCTCAGTGAAACAGTGGGATAGTCGGGGCAACTGTAGAGGAGGAATGTGCACTTTGGATGCCAGCACCCATGAGCGAAGGCTGCCCTGACTGAGCCTCGCTTGCTTGGGGCCTAGCGCACTCCTGCTGGGCAGTGGGTGACAGGACGTGCTTTTCCGAATTAATGAGAGAAAACATTGATTCTCCTGCTGCCCACAAAGGTGGAAAGTGAAGTGGGGAGACATGTGGGGAGTGAGTGAGGTTCCCTGTCTGGGGGTTCCAAATCTGCTGTTGGTTTCTTTCACCGCTGACTAGAGATATGCAGGGTGTCCCCCCAAAATGTATACACACTTTGAATACCTATGAATTCCAATGGTTTTAAGCATAAGAAAGAAACAACAATGGAGCTGTTATCTGTTAAAAGTGTGGGCACAAACAGGCAGTTGGACATTCCCTGAGGGGTCTCAGATTGGAGAGGGTGAAGGCCAGACTAAGGGGCCCCTTTCCCCCCTACCCCAGTGCACAAATTTCGTGCACCGGGCAACTAGTTAAGTAAATAAAAGGATAAGGACTCAAGTGAAAAAATACAGAAGATATACAAGGCAAATAGTATCCAAGAAAAAGCTGTTGTATTTAAATATCAAACAAAATAGTCTTTAAGGCAAATACACTTTTAAAAAGAGTTAAAGTCACTAGAGAATAGTAAAAATTTCAACTCATCAGGAAGAAGTAATGACTCTGGTCTTGTATGTTCCTAAATAATATAGCCTGGGAATATTCACAAAGCAAATAAACAAATTGACAAATTTACCCAATATTTTAAAACTATCTCAAGCAAAGCCAATTCTAAATTCATTTCTATCATTTTTAAATTTCTTATACTTGGATGCCTAAAAAGATGGGAGATGGAGTTCTTTGTAAGAGATGAGAACTGACTCCCAATTTTTTCATGGTCTTGACCTGGCTCTTTCTATAGGGTTCTTTCCTCAACAGTTATGGATAACCATTCAGGCTGGCCTCATAGGGCTATGTGTAAGTTGGAAGGTTTACACCCTTTTAGAGGACTGTGTCTCAATTCAGGAGTGCCAAGAAGCATGGATAGAATGGGGTGGGAAAGTTATAGGACCCTAGGGGCCCAGTGCACGAATTCCTGCACCTTGAAAGGAACTGTGGGCCACGAGGCTGCTGTGGGCAGGTGGGTCTTGGCCCTTCCTCTGTGCCCATGCCTGGCCCCTCCCACTGTGGCCCCCAGTCCTCTGTCTGCCAGTAGCCCTGCTCCTGCTGCCGCTGCTGCTTCCACGCACTGCGCTGGCCCCACTCGCACCCACTGACGGTATGGAGTGGTTGGGGCTGGTGCCAGCAGCGGGTGTGAGCGGCAGTTGCTGCCTTGATCGCCCCTCGAGCAGGAGGAGGTGGAGAAGTCCTCAGGGGTGATCGGGGCTGTCAGCTGCCACTCACACCCGTTGATGATGTCAAGCAATCGGGACCAGCGCTGGGCGTTGGCAGCGGGTGCAAGTGGCGGCTTTGGCACCGGCAGCAGATATGAGTGGGACCGTTACTGGCAGCGGGTCTGAGAAGCAGCTGCCGGCCCCAGTTGCCCCTCAGGTGCAGAGGGGGGTGTGGAGAAGCTCTCAGGGACAATTGGGGCTGGCATCACCGCCTGCACCCGCTGACGATGCTGAGCGATTGGGGCTGGCACTGGACACTGTCAGCAGGTGCGAGCAGGGGTTCCAGTGCCGGCAGTGAGTGCGAGTGGGGCCAGTGCTGGCAGCAGGCATGAGCGCCCAGTGGGACCACAGCACGTGGGAGTAAAGAATTTTCAGTAACCACCAGAGGCCCGCCCCGATGACTGCAACCGGCACCCCCCTTGGTCTGGCGCCCCTGTTCACCTGCTCCACCATCCTGCTGTGGCCGATGCCAGCCGTGTTCCATGCTCTGCTGCCTGCTGCTGATGCCTGCCATGTTCCGCATGTGCCCCCTGGTGGTCAGTGCACATAATAGCGATCTGTTGTTTGGTTCCGCCATTTGGTTTATTTGCATAGTAGGGTTTTATATATATAGGTATATATATATTTTACCCTCAAGTCTCTCTTCCCACTGACCCTACATGTTTTTACAGTGCAATAAAAAGTCCTAGGGCAGGGGTGGGCAACCTTTTTGTGAGTGTGTGCCAAAACCAGCAAAATCTCTGACTCAAAATTCTTCTGCGTGCCAACCCTAATTTTTTGAGAACATGTTACGCCTACTTGATACCTCTTAAGGTGTACGTATGTGAAGAACCTTGAAGAAATAATAAAATTCATTCAAGCGACAAAAACACAGTATATGATGATGAAAAATACATTTTTTAATGTATTCATGTAAACTGATAGTCCGACAGAAAACTTTATGACTCCATTTGATATTATCAGTGGGACTTTTGCTGCTGCATCACTGATGACAGATTTTACATCAGGTTTATATTTCATGACCTTCAGAGATATGTACGAGCTACTACTTTCATCCGTCAGGCTACTCCTATTACAAGACTTAACAAAATTCACCACTAAGAACAAAGATTCACAATTGTAAATGGAAGATTATAAGAGAGGGTTTCGCGTGCCAACAAAAGTTACTCACGTGCCATGTTTGGCATGCGTGCCAGGGGTTGCCCACCCCTGTCCTAGGGTATGATAGGAAATTTCTGAATAGTTAGAATTATGGATGATTTACTATATTTTTCTTTTAAAAAAGTAGAGGTATCCTATATAATAAAAGCCTAATATGCAAATCAACTGAATGGCAGAACGACAGGTCGCTATGAGGCGCACTGACCACCAGGGGCAGACGCTCTATGTAGGAGCTGCCCCCAGCCTGCAGGCCCTAGGCTAGCCAATGCGGGTGCCAGCAGCAGTCCCCCGATCGCCCTGCTGGTCACCCCACAGATCGGCTCTGATTGCCGGCCAGGCCTAGGGACCCTACCTGTGCACGAATTTCGTGCACCGGGCCTCTGGTTGTTTAATAAAAGTGAACAATAAAATTCTATATTGCATTCCTTGTAAAATTTCTGTTTGACCAACTTGGAGTCTTACTGGAATAATCCATAATCCATTATATTTAAGCTTTCAAATCTGATTACATAAATTAAACAGACATACACTTTCCCTTTAAACTTTAGTTTATAATACACATGATATGTTTTTATTCATTACTATTTTCTACCATTGTGAAAATATATGTGAGAAGAGGGGGACCAGAAAATTGGCTTAAGTTTTCCATGCAGATAATGATAAAGTAAGTAGAGATAGAGAAATGAAAATACTACTATTGAATTTCTCAGTGAGTGGGGAGTTTATTTCCTACAGTTAACATGGAAAAATATCACAAAACTTGCCCTACCTGGTTTGGCTCAGTGGATAGAGCATTGGCCTGCGGACTGAAGGATCCAGGTTTGAGTCCGGTCAAGGGCACATACTCGGGTTGTGGTCTCAATCCCCAGTAGGGGATGTGCAGGAGGCAGCCGATCAATGATTCTCATCGTTGTTTCTATCTCTTCCTCTCCCTTCTGCTCTGAAATCAATAAAAATATATTTAAAACGGAAAAGAAAAATACCACAAAATTTAAGCCATCTAGTATTTTGTTAAACCCCAAGTTTGGTATTTTGCTCTTCTCTCACAGTTCTGGAGGCTGGTAGTCCAAAACCCAAGGTATGATCAGGGCCATGGTCACTCCCAAGGGGTTAGGGAAGAATCCTTCCTTGCCTCATACAACTTTTGTGGCCCATTTTTTGGCTTTTGGCTGCATCCCAGTATCTTCACATGACCACCTACTCTGTGTGTCTCCAAACCTCCCTGTGTGTAAGTATACTAGAGGCCCGATACACAGAATTCATGCAAGAGTAGGCCTTTCTTCCCCAGGCTGCTGGGGGAAGCACCCGGGACCTGGGCTTCCCTCACAGAGGGAGGCCCCGCCCACCCACCAGAGCCCCCTGATGGACCGCCCCCCTGCCGGTGACCTGGGCCTCCCTCTGCGGGGCAATCATGGGGCGATGGCCGGCCCCGGCCAATCGCATCACACCCGCCTTGGCTGGCCTGGTGCCAGTGGGCGTCATACATGGTCCCGGATGGTCGTCCAGATGGTTGTCCGGACGGTCATTCCGCTGTTTGACCGGTCAATTTGCATTTTATGTTTTTATTATATAGAATAAGCTATTGGGTTTAAGGCCTATCCTAGTCCAGTATGATCACATTTCAACTTCATTACATCTTCCAAGATCCTGTTTCCAAATAAAGTCTCATTCACAAGTACCATGGTTAGGGCTTAAACAAATCGTTTTGGAGACAATCCAACCCACAACCTGGAAATCAGTAAACTTAGCTGAAACAGCTCATTCTGTGAAAATAAGCTGATACACAAATCCTGAAAATTACCAGCATAAGTTTGATCAAATCTAGCTGAGATGCAAGTTTCTTTTTTAAAAGCACACACACACACACACACACACACACACACACACACACACACACACAATGTAGATCTATGAGTTTTCTCAAAACTATTCCAGAATGAGTTTTGAGCAAGTTCCAGTAGAGGAAGATAAGCAGTTGAAATATAGGAAGGGGTATAAGCATAGACATAGTTCTCACTGAAGGGCTTTATGTGAGGATGAGGTATAGAAATGTGTAGGTAACAAAAGACATTCAACCTTTTTCTGGAATCCATGGGAAATGAGCAACATCAACTCTAGAGGGCTATAGGGGAATAGAAACCCTTAGAAAAAGCATGGCTAAGTTAAGGCAGAAAGTAGAGGTAGAACCTTTATTGAGATTTAGCTCATTAGCAGTGTTTGTGCCATTCTCAATGGCACAGTTAGTAGTGGAGGGGAAGTATGGGTTAAGACGGTAGACTCCAGTGGCTGTGCCCACAGGACTGATGAGTAGGAGCTGAAGAAGTCTTACAGTTGGTTTGGCTTTTTGGTGTAAGGTCTCTGGATTATTTCAGACACTTTTTTTTCTTTTTAAAAAATGTATTTTTATTTTATTTAGAAAGAAAGTGAGAGGGATAGAGAGAGAAAAACATCAATGATGAGAGAGAATCATTGATTGGCTGCCTCTTGGGGAGGATCTAGTGTGCAACCTGGGCATGTGCCCTAACTGGAATCGAACCATGACCTCCTTCCTGGTTTATAGGTCGATGCTCAACCACTGAGTTGCACCAGCCAGGCTCACTTTTTTTTTTTTTTTTTTTTTACCTATAAACAGAACCAGTTTTAATTTTTGCTAACTTCATTTAGTTGAAATGGTTGAATGTCTGGTTGCCTGGGTTGCTGAGATAATTGAAGGATTCCAAGCCAATACATAATCCAGGAAGGAAATGGCAAGGAGAAGCCAATTTTTTGAGATGATAGACACATACAGAATGTGGTTATTGGGTAAACATGCAATCTTCATATATGTCCCAGGAAAATAAAAGTTAATTTTATTTTGACATACTAAGAATAAATATGGGTCTTTCATATTTTATTCACTTTAAAAAATTTATGTACTAGTACTTTATCAACTAAAAATAGATTGCTTGATGGTTCCAGAACTTGCTTTGCATTTTTTCCACATTAGCAATTTTTCTTACGCTTTTTTTCCTATTTGGTATATCCATCTGCTATATTTCTTAATTAGCAGCTATCAAAATGTATTCATCATCGAAAGCAGAGATCACTTGTTACTCTTTTACTGAGCCTTTCCTATACCTGTCTGCCTTTGCCCACTCAGGAATCATAGGTTTCTAAATAGTAACAACCAATAATTGAGTCTTTAATATTTGCTGCACTCACTGTTCTAAAAGCTTTATCTTGTGTTATGTTCATATCAAGTCTATGAAGTGTAGTCACTTATTTCTATTTTACAGATTAGGAAATAGAATTTACAAAGCTGGTAATTTGCCATGCATTTTCCTTTTACAGATGAGGAAATAGAAATTTACATAGCTAGTAATTATTAGTTCTCAAACCATTATTGTAATAGTGCATCTTTAGAGATAAATTGGGAAGCTAAAGACGATTTCATTTTTTTTACTTTATAAGTGAACAAGGCAAGGCCAATTGATTTGAAGTAAAATGAAGCAGTTGTACTTAGGAACTATAATTAGCAGACTGGATATGGCAGAGTACCAAATCAGTCAATCTAAACAGCTTGATAAGTTATCACTGGACTGGGCAAATGAAATTAACATTATGAGAGAAAAGAAAAATGTATAAATAGATCTGTGGTAGGCAGTTAGACATGAGCAGAGGTCACCAGGGAGGAAAGCCCTGGGTGCTTAGCAATGGGAACGGCTGGGAAAACAAGGACCTTGCTCCCAGGGTAACCTCTCCTCCTCTGGCATATGATTGATTGGTCATGCGATTTGGATCCCTTGACTTTTCATATCGCTGGTCATGTGGGATAGAGATAATATCTAGGCCTCAGTTGTATTTCAGCTCCAGGTCCAGAGAAGCAGCAAAACTTGACAAGCAACATGGAGGCTGACCTCAGGACCAGCTGCATTGATGACTCCCTGCACTGGCGCTAACCAATCAGTGGAGACCTCCACCCAAAATGACCCACCTGGAAAGCTGATGAATATTATATGGAGATCCTCTCCTGGAACCTCCCCTAGAGGACAGAGGACCCAGCGCCCTCTTCCAGGATCATGCCCAAACCTTTCTCCTTTCTCTCTGTAGGCGCGTTACATCCTGAGCCTCTTTCTTCTACCACTCACTTTTACCTCTGTGACTTTCTAAATAAACCGTCTCATAATTTGAGTCTTGACTCTGAATTTTTTTCTAGCCAGAACTCAAGTATCGTGGTTGCTAAGCCAAGGTCCAGTCTGACCCCACTGGTCTAACACCTGGTACTGTTCTTGCTGTTGGCAACTGATCATCTCTATCGGTATGATAGACATTTAAAGGGGCAAAAAAAGAACAGACTACAGGGTATACATAATAATTTAAAAATAATAGAAGTGTTATCAGCACCAGAAAAGATGTTATCAGACAACCTTCTGAGTTGAAGGAAGAGGGCTGTCCCCTCCTCGGTTTTTGTCAGTCTCATAAGAAAGACTTCTGCCCTAACCGGTTTGGCTCAGTGGATAGAGCATCAGCCTGCAGAGTGAAAGGTCCCGGGTTCGATTCAGGTCAAGGGCATGTACCTTGGTTGCGGGCACATCCCCAGTAGGAGGTGCGCAGGAGGCAGCTGATCGATGTTTCTTTCTCATTAATGTTTCTAGCTCTCTATCCCTCTCCCTTCCTCTCTGTAAAAAAATCAATAAAATATATATATATTAAAAAAGTATACTTGGCATATGGCACAAGTGGGCCCACCCAGCTAATCTGAGCCCACCACCTAGTGGGGATTCAGGATTTTTATACTTTCCTATCTACAGGCTTCAAGGTTCCTCTGCCATATATCTTAAGCATCAGACTAGATTTCAAGATCCCGCTTTTACTTTGTTGTGGCTTTTCTGAGAACATCTGATAATTTTATCTTGGCAAGTCCTAAGACTGCTGACTTCTTTGTTCAATGGGTGAGATAAAATCCCCTTTTCCCTCCCCTTTCCAGTATTCTCTGGTTAGAGAGGAGAGGTATTAACCATCAAGTGTCCTTGGTTGGGGAAGATAAGGTCTTGCTGCAAGCTTCCAAACTGTTTGGCCTTGTTTAGTTTTCTTGTCACTTGCCCTGGCTTATTGGCCTGTCTCAGAAGAGGGAATTCTGCTTCAGGAAAGCTTGAGTAGATGTAATTTGTTCTATCTCCTGCTAAACACAAATAAAAACTCTGATGTTTATAGAAAACAAACATAATACTTTTAAAATGGAAAAAAGAAGGCAGACAGGGTTGGGACCATGGGACCTAAGGAATAACATGGTGCTGAGTTCGCTGTTTTTTGTTTTTTATTATTTTTCTTTTGCCTTATGTATCCCAGACTTGGAGCTGAAAAGCTGGCAACCCTGAAATGACAATTGGTGTAGACAGAAGAAAAAGAAGAAAAGCTGGCCCAGCTGGCGTGGTTGAGCTGCGACCTATGAACCAGGAGGTCAGGGTTCGATTCCAGTCAGGGCATATGCCCGAGTTGTGGGTTCGATCCCCAGTGTGGGGTGTGCAGGAGGCAGCCAATCAATGAGTCTCATCATTGATGTTTCTATCTCTCTTTCCCATTCCCTTCCTCTCTGAAATCAATAAGAAAATATATATTTTTAAAAAGAAAGAAGAAAAGTCCAAAATAAAGCCTGCTTCCCCTAACCAAAGAATAAGGAAAAGGAAAGCCTAGTAATGCCGAAAATGTTTACTGCTCTACTCCAGCCAAATACCACAGAAAAAACTGACCCCACCCATACTAACAAAGGTCTTGTGGGGGCCTGAATTTTCACATTGGCCAGATTAAAGAATCCTCCCCTTTACAAGAGTGGTGTCAGAAAAGGATGAATAAGGAAATGGGACTATCATCCCCACTGGGTGGTGGTTATGAAACAGTACCCCCTTCTATGGTGTCATTGTAGACCATTTGGGGAACTGAAACTTTTACCCAGCCCAGCAGTAATTGCCGGGGTCCAACCCCAGCAGGTCCAGGGGTCCCCAAAGATGTGGACGGAGTCGGCGAAGAAGGAATGACACGGAGACAGTGTTCAGTTGATCAGCAGCCTAGCCAGGATCTCCAGCCAGGATCTCCAGCCAAGTTCTGGTCTGGATCTCCAGAGAGGTTCTGCTTAGGATCTCCAGTCAGGTTCTGTCACCAGGTTCTCCAGTCAGGTTCAGTCACCAGGTTCTAGTCAGGCTCTCCTGCCAATCTCCGAAGTCAGGTTCAGTCCAGGATCCCCTGCCATGCTCTCTTGCCAGGCTCCGCCTCCAGGCTCCGAGGTCAGTCCCTGTCCAGGATCCTCCAGCATGCTCTCTCCAGCAAAGTTCTTCTGTCTCTAGAGAATGTTCTGTGTAGGTTCTGTGCCTAGGCTCTGTCTCTCTTGGTCCTGTCTTCCAAGCCCTGTCTCCTGAGTTCTGTGTTCTAAATTCTGTCTCTTTCTGTCTTGTTACATCTGTATTTATACCAGTTGATTCTAATCCTGTCAATTTCTATTACAAAGGTTAGGGCGTTTCTTATCTCCATTCCAGGGAGTAAAGATTATATGTAGCTTAAGCATGATTGTTTGTAGTTAAATTGATTAACTACCCGCCTGGCACTTAGTTAAGGGGTTTCATCCCCTCCCTAACTTCAGGGGAAAATCCCTACCTGGGGATTCAACCTTTCTCGGAGAGGTGACCTTGGTTAAAACACAGCGCCAAGAAGGTGAGCAAACATATTAAGAACCGTATGCCATATATGCCAGGTCCCTTGAAACAGCAAGGATGGACCGGCTCCCAGCACTGAAACTTTTACCCAGCCCAGCAGTAATGAGGTACCCGCACTCCTTAACCTCATTACTAGGTGGTGTCATGTATGCTTACTGGAGAGTTAGAATTTTCACCACTGCCCAGTGTTAAGGCCACACACAACACTGTAGTGCTAGTGAAACCACCTGGAAAACAGTAATAATACACAGCCTTATCTGTCCTAGACAGTGGATGCCTAATGGGAAACTGGAATTTCCATCCCTGTTTACAATAACAGGTGTCAAGACTGAGTGAGGAGCCTAGACTTTTACCCACGTCTGGCAGAAGGTGGTGTTTCTACTGTCTTAGCCACGATAGTGTCAGAAGAAGCCAGCTAAAACAGAAGGTTTAAATAAGATCAAGTCCCAAAACATAATGCCCAAAATGTACACATTTCAATATAAAAAAATCACAATACCAAAACCAGAAAAATCTCAACTTGAATAAAAATCAAGTTTTGCTGTGAACCTAAAATTTCTCTAAAAAATAGTCTATTAAACGTCAATAGGCCTGGCAAATGTTACTCAGTTGATTGAGCATTGTCCCATGCCCCAGGAGGTCACTGGTTCGATTCCTGGTTCAGACACATGCCTAAGTTGTGGGCTCAATCCCCAGTAGGGGGCATGCAGGAGGCAGCCAATTGATGTTTCTCTCTCATCGATGTTTCTATCACTCTCTCTCCTCCCTCTCTTTGAGATCAATAAAAATTTTTTTTTAAAAAAGTCAATAGATGCCAACAGAGATAACAGAGATGTTAGAATTATGTGACAAAGATTTAAAGCAGCCCTCATAAGTATGCTTTAATGAGCAATTGCAAAAACATTTGAACAAATAAAAACAAGGAAGTGTTAGCAAGAAATAGAGGCATAAAGAAGAACCAAATGGAAATTATAGAATTGAAAATAATAACTGAAACATTTAAAAAGCTCATTGGATGGGCTCAAATAATACACAGCCTAATCTGTCAGTATGAAGTTACAGAGGAACAACTCAGTGAATTTTAAGACATCCAACAAGTAATTCAATCTTATAGCAAAGATAAAATAGACTGAAAATAGTGCTTCAGAGACCTGTGAGATTATAAGAAAGATTAGTGTGCCGGTGCACGAATTTGTGCTCATTGAAACGAAATTAATTAGAAGAAATATTTTAATATTGCTATTTGCCCTTTCTCTATAATAGAAGTGTCAACCAAATTCACGATCAACAATGACAGATCGAAACACATGTGCGATTGGCGCCGGCAAGAGCATTATATGTATTGCGCATGCGCAAGTCAACTTAGCCTTTTATATATATAGAATAAAATTGCTTAATTAGATCTGCTTTCTTATTTAGCTAAACTTTTTCTATCCCAGTGAAGCACCCCAACTTCTCTTTTAGGTGATTGTCAGCAACACAGCAATAAATATTAACACAACACAGATTATTATTGTAGATCACGCAGGGAGAACAAAGGGTAAAATATTTAACTGCAGCAGTGTTTGACTATATTCTGTGCAGTTAATTTGAAATCATTTTCAAGGTCCACCATTTCTTACTTCTTTTCAGTCAGGTCAAGTTTCTAAACTTTCTAAATCTCTATTTTCCGGCTAATGAAAAGAAAATAGGATTCCACCACCAAGTCTCCTATCTATCTACTCCAGGACTTCTGTGAGGATCAAATGAGATGAGGCATGGGAAAACGCTTCACAGACATTTGGTTAAAGTGTAAAATGTTTCCACCTGTGTTCCTGGGCTGAAGAAACTCCAAGGAGATTAGTCGCTAGAGAGAGGAAGCCTGGCATTGCTACATGATGTCATTACCCAATGCCCACAGTGACCGTTTCCAGGCTGGGCTGGGCTGTGGGCCACATTTTGCGCCATGGGGTCTTGGCAGTGTTGGCTGTGATTTGGTGGGGTGGTACTCCAGGGTGGTGGCGGGGCCTGTGTCCCACTTTGGGGAAGCCAAGTGTTGGTTTGTCAGCGCCAGGTCCGTGGTGCCGGCCAGTGCACATCATGGCAGCTCCTGTGTTAAGCATCTGCCCCTTGGTGGCCAGTGTGCATCATAGTGACCGCTCAGACTGTTGGACACTTAGCATATTAGCCTTTTATATATATATAGATATATAGATTATAATATTTATGTCATAGGAGTCCCACAGAGGAAGGGGAAAAGGAAAACAAAGTTAAATAAGTAGTTGAAGAAATAAAGTTTGTAAACATCACCCCTCCTCAAAGACATATAGATGTCAACGTAAGAAACATTCAAACCTATAGAGAATTTTTGTGAGTTTATTTGACTCAACAATTGCCAGGAAGCAAAATCTCAACAGATTGAGATAATTCTCCAGAGAATGGCAGTTTTACACCTTATTTTATACCGATCAAAAGAGAAGATGCAAGTAGGTTACATAAAATCCATTGGTGATGAATTAGTGAGGTGGGAGAAAGCAAAGTGGGGGATGGACCTCTGGGATTGGATGAAAAGTGAAATGATAGACACATACTTCTTTTACATAGGTGGGTACAGGATGGTTAACATTCAGCAATTAACATGATAACAATAATGAGAGGATTTATGGTTCTACCATGGTGCATTGGTTATGTCCTGAAGGGTCTGGATAAAGGGGAACTACCCTGACATTCCAAAGGTGTGTTATCATAGATGCAAAACACAATAGACAGGCTTAGTTAAGGTAAATATTGACGTCAGGGTAGTTTCTCGCCTATGACTCCATGCTATAAACTGCTTTTGGTTAAAAAGTTTCAATTTTATACTATCTTTTATGGTTACTTTAGGTCTCTGAGTTTGCAAGGCTACCACACGGGCCTTACCTGAGCTTGTTAGGTTAGCATGTTGCCGGGAGCCGGTCCATGCTTGCTGTTTCAAGGGACCTGGCATATATGGCATACTGTTCTTAATATGTTTGCTCACTTTCTTGGCACTATGTGTCTTAACCAAGGTCTCTGAGAAAGGTTGTTTCCCCAGGTAGGGATTTTCCCCTGAAGTTAGGGAGGGAATAAAACCCCTCAACTAAGTGCCAGGCGGGTAATTAATCACTTTAACTACAAACAATCATGCTTAAGCTACATAATCTTTACTCCCTGGAATGGAGATAAGAAACGCCCTAACCTTTGTAATAGAGATTGATAGGATTGAATCAACTGGTATAAATACAGATGTAACAAGACAGAAAGAGACAGAATTTAGAACACAGAACTTAGAAGTCAGAACTCAGAAGACAGAACCTACACAGAACCTACAGACAGAAGATCTTCGCTGGAGAGAACATGGCAAAAGATCCTGGACTGAACCTGACTACAGAAATATGGCAAGAGAACCCGACTAGAACCTGGTGACTGAACCTGGCTGGAGAACCTAGCGAGGGAACATGGCTACAGAACCTCGCTGGAGATCCTAAGCAGAACCTCTCTGGAGATCCAGACCAGATCCTGGCTGGAGATCCTGGCTAGGCTGCTGATCAACTGAACACTGTCTCCGTGTCCTTCCTTCTTCGCCTTCTCTGTCCACACCTTTGGGGATCCCTGGACCTGCTGGGGTTGGACCCCGGCAGCATGTGGCCATATTCGTCCACACCTCCCTGCTTTTGGTCATAAATCAATCCTAAAAATGACCAAACTTTTGGTTGGATAATGAGGTCCCATGGTGCTAGGAAGGCTTATTGTTAAGAAGTCTCATTATAGTGTTTACTCTGCTGAACAAAAGACCATTGGGGATGGGACAAGACAATAACCTTGGATGGAAGTCAAGGCCGATTTTTTTTTTCCTCCAAAGTGAAAGGCAGGTAAATGGGAGGCAGTCAGTAGTTCAGGGACTGTATTAAGAAAAGCACTCTGTATTATTTTTAACCTACTGGCTATTATGATCCAAGTTTTGTTGACTGTCTTACTTTTTTATATTTTGCATTTAATATAACATTCATTTTTAGTTGGAGGGTGTAATATACACTGTTTCACTTTTTATAATCTGACCATGAGAGGGGTTTTTATTTACTATGGTCCATTTACTTTCCATTGGGAATGAAACTGGAGAACCGATGAGTCTGGGCTACCTGCCACTACTTGAGCCAATTAAGCAGAGACAGGGTTGAATCATGTATGAGCGTTTATTCCAATAATGCCTGCAAAAAAAATAAAACAAACAAACAAAACCCTCCAATAATGCCTGCAGTATGGGAGAGCAGCAGGTCATCCATGAAAATTTGCTCTACCCTTCCCCATAAGCAAGCTGCTTATATTGGGTAGGAGGACCCCAATATAAGATTACATAGGAAATTAGGAATTATAGGCATGGGGAAGTAGGCATGATTATAGGTTACAGGGAATGCTAGCTGGGGTCCCCAAAGGGTCGGCACATCTGGGACCAGATTGTTTTAGCAACAAGGTTGTTACTCTTTCCATGATGATAGGCAGTTCTTGGAAAAAGAGAATGTTAACTCTCATGTCCTTGGATGTACAATTCTGAAGCCAGGTTAGAATATGCTTTCTCTAATCAAAACATAACAGAACAATGGAGATTAAAAATGGCGGCAGAGTAAGTGGATGCTACACAGACATGATCCCAGGACCAAACTGGAAATACAACTAAAATATAGAAAAACTCACTGAATAATCAACTGAAGACTCACTGGAGAGAAACCTGATAACTAAAGACAGAAAGTGGAGACTGCATAGAGACTAGTAGGAGGGGCAGAGGTGTGAAAAGGCTGGCTGGGCTCCCACAGACAGCAACTGAAATTCTGGAGAGATATCTCAGCTGTGGGGGATTGCCATTGAGAACTCTGGGGTCTAATCCCCAATCTGGGCCCCCCAGCGGAGAGCACCAGAACTGATAAAGATAGCCACATAACATCTAGCTGTGAAAAGCAGCGGGGTTGCTGTCTGCTGGGGAGTGATGGCTAGAAATGCAGGCAACCACTTAGAGCAGTGGTTCTCAACCTTCCTAATGCCGTGACCCTTTAATACAGTTCCTCATGTTGTGGTGACCCCCATCACAAAAACAATATGTAATTATATATGTGTTTCCAATGGTCTTAGGTGACCCCTGTGAAAGGGTCATTTGACCCCCAAAGGGGTCGCGACCCACAGGTTGAGAACCGCTGACTTAGAGGGCCAATGCACAAGATTCCCTGTGGAGCTGCTCAGCCCGTGCTCTGATAGAGGGAGTGCAGAATGGACTGGAGCTGAGTGAGCAGAAGCTAGGGTTGGGGGCTGTAGGGTTAGAACATAGAAGGCAGACACCCAGGTATCCTGTGCTGAGTCATTACCTCAAACTTTTTTGAAGTGTATTTTATCACATATGAGTATTGATACCCCAGCTTTTTTTTTGTTTCCATTTGCATGGAAATGTTTTTTCCATCCCTTCACTCTTTTCTTATGTGAGTCTTTTGTCATCTTTTTCATGTAAGTCATCTTTTTCATGTAGACAATTGCTATCTAGGTGGTTATGCCTAGGGGGAAGACGGTTGACCCACCATATTGGAAAACACCTTGCCCCACATTGTGGAGTTTCTGAGGCCTATTAAGAGACTGGCAATAACAGTTAGCCTCTGGGCAGAAGCAATTGCCCCACCATGTTGGAAAAACTCTCGCCACACCTGTGGATGATTGCCTGAGGACTATGCAAGACTGAACCCAATCAGTCTGTAGGCAGAGGTGGTCTTTGGAGACTTTGAGTCTTTGCCTGATCTAATTAGTCAAAAACAGTGTTTGTCACTGTCCTGCACTAGAGATTGAGAGGTGTAACAGATCTATTTAATACATAGTCACAAACCCAAACAGGCAGCCAAAATGGGGAGACAAAAAAACAACTCCAAAATGAAAGAACAAGAGAATTCTCCAGAAGAGATAAATGAAATGGAGATAAGAAATTTATCTGATATTGAGCTCAGAATAATGATGGTAAAGATGCTCAACAGCATGAGAAAAGATATAATAATGATGAAAACAGAAATAAAGAATGACAACAGAAATAACACATTGGAAGAAATACACAGCAGATTAGGGGAAGCTGAAGATCACATAAGTGAATGATAAGACAGGGTAGAAAAAAGCATGAGGTATTCATGATAATAAAAAGCAAAGTTTTGAAACCAAGGTTACTATATCCAGCAAGGCTAGCATTCAAAATAGATGGTGCAATAGAACTTCCCAGACAAAAAAAAGGGCTAAAGGAGTTTATCACCACCAAACCAGTGCTACAAGAAATGCTAGAGGGATTGCTACAAGGAGAAGAAATAGAGAGAATAACTTAGGCATAAAGACCTAAAATGGCAAAAAATAAGTACCTGTGAATAAAAACCTTAAAAGACTCACATAGGAAAAGAGTGAAGGGATGGAAAAAAAATTTCCATGCAAATGGAAACAACAACAAAAAGCTGGAATACACTTCAAAATGAAGGCCATCACAAGAGACAACACAGGTCACTACATAATACTAAAGGGAGCAATCCAACAAGAGGATATATCCCTAGGGAACATATATGCACCTAATATAGGAGCACCTAAATATGTAAAAACTTCTAGAAGAATTTCATGGAGAGATCGACAGCAATATAGTCATAGTAGGGAACTTTAACACCCCATTGACTTCACTGGATAGATCTTCCAGACAAAAAATGAACAAGGAAATAGTGACTCTAAAAACACACTGGATCAGATGAATTTGTCATTTGTAAAACATTTCACCCCAAAGCAGCAGAATATACATTCTTCCTAAGTGCACATGGGTCATTCACAAAGATAGACCACATTTAGGACACAAAACAAGTCTCTATACATTTAAAAAGCATGAAATCATATCAAGCATCTTCACACATCATAATGGAATGAAATTAGAAATCTACAATAAAAATATTCAAAAACATTCAAACAAATGGAGGCTAAATAGCATGTTATTAAACAATAAATGGGTTGCCAATGAGACCAAGACGAAATAAAAAACTTCCTGGAAACAAATGAAAACGAACACACCACAACCCAAAATTCATGGACACAGTGAAAGCAGTCCTGGGAGGAAAGTTCATAGCACTACAGGCCTACCTCAAAAGAGAAGAAAAATGAATAATAAACTATTTAACCTTACAACCTAAAAAATTAGAAAGAGAACAACAAAATCCCAAAGTAAGTATAAGGAAGAAAATAATAAAGATAAGAGCAGGAATAAATGACATAGAGGCTAAAAAAAATATACAAAAGGTCAATGAAACCAAGAGCTGGTTCTTTGAAAAGTTAAACAAGATGAATTAACCATTAGCTATACTTATCTAGAAACAAAGAGAGAGAACCCAAATAAATAAAATCAGAAACAAAAGTATTGAAGTAAAAAACCACTTGCACCTTACCCTCCAGGGGGGCGGGGGTGGGGTGGGGAGGGGAAGTATTGAAGTAAAAACTGACACCACAGAAATACAAAACATTGTACGAAAATACTATTAACAACTATATGCCAATAAACTGGACAACGTGGATTAAGTAGACAAATTCCTAGAAAAATATAATCTTCCAAAACTCAATCAGGAAGAATCAGAAAACCTGAATAGGCCAATAACAACTGATGAAATGGAATTAATAGTCACAAAAGAACCAAGATGGTGGCGTAGTGCCGGAGACCAATTCCAGCATGTACAGCAGGGCTGCATCTGGGAATGGCTAAAGGCATTTCCCCAAACCTGAATAGGATACATTAAATTGATTCTTGGCTGCCACACAGCTAAAAGGCATCTGAATCTACATGTTATTGCCTCCTACTGGCCAAACACCTGAACAGCCATAGGCTAATTCCCCTATTCTGACAATGGACTCTGTACTAAACCCTGACCCTTTGAAGTGTATATCTCTGCCTTGCCTCAGGACAAGTTGTGTTAATAAAAAGCATGGGGTCCTGGGGATGGAGAGAGAACTTAAGACCTTAGACTTAAGACCTTAGAACTTAGCTCCTTTAGCTAAGCTCCTCTGACCCCCAATGCCTTTCTAAATTATATTTTGTCTCCCGACTCTTTATTAGTCTCTGGATTCCTATTTAACATCTACGCACAGCCTTCTCCAGATTCCTGAACCCTTCTAGATGCTGGGACAAGAACCCTGGCAGCATAGGCAAATGCCTGTACTTACTGCCTCCCACAACCACATCAAAATTACAACTAAAATACAGAACAACCATCATTCAGAACTTCTTGAACCTGGCTGAATGAAAGTCCAACATCAAGAGAAGTGAACAAGAAAGCACATTGAGACTGGTAGGAGAGGCAGAGGGGTGGAATGGGCTGGTCTTACACCCATGTGTGCCGTTTTTTTTAATTGGGAAGAAGATTGTCTCTGTGGAGGCCACCCATGAGGAGCACAGGATCCTAGTCCCACACCAGACCCTTCAGTCCAGTATTCCAGAGTTGGGAAGAGAAGTCCTTGAAACTACAGGCTGTAAAAACCAGGGGGATTATGGTCACTGTGATATGGAGTGATATGGAGGCTGCTGGAGACCCAGGTGTTCCATCTAAAAGGCCAGCACATGTACTAACTCAGACTCCCAGCACCAGGTTGCTTTGGGGAACCAGACACATACTTGGAAGAACTGGATTGTCTGGCATTGAGACAGGAACTCAGGGGTGGCTTTCTTCCAGAGCGGGGGTGCTCTCAGAGGTCTCGTTCCTGTGTTGGGACCTCTCACATTCCCAGACCTGACTGGCAGCCATATCTGACTCTTCATCAGTCAGAAGTACACTGTTTGCCCCACCCTGGAGAGTCCTTGAGACCCCACCCCATCCAATTTGCAGCCCCATCCAAGCAGTTTGCAGCAGCTTTTCCATATGAATGGCCTGTCCTGGCTCAGGCTTCAGACTTTGCTAAAATCTCTCAAATAAGCTTTAGCTCATGACAGGATGCCCCAAATCTATCAATAAAGGGCCCAAGACCAGCACTAGCACCAGGCTGCCTTGCTTCACAGCTGGGCCTCACCTGGGCACCTCAAAGCCCAATACAAATAGCAATAGCAGCCATCTGCAGATCCCTCTGTAGCTCCTGCTGGGTGGCCCCAGGAAGTGGCTGACATTGCACCTCCCTGGAGGCCCTAGAGCCAGAGCACTCAGTGGAAAGCTTCATAGCATAGTAGATTACAACTCTACACATTCACAATCTATTTAAGAGGCAGACTCAGTGAGCACCAAAACCCCACTGAAGCAAATCCTGGGTGTCTCCTGTATAGGAGCTCTCCCACTGTAGTTTCAGCTAGTCCTCACAGCTAATTGGCTGGAGATCAACTCCTACCAGTGATGCCAACAGCAATTAAGGCTCAACTACAAGACTCTGCACAAAGCCCATACAGGGGCACATCTAGAGTGCCCAGCTCAAGAGACTGGGGAGGCTGAGTCACTGGGCTCTACAGGACACCTACTACACAAGGCCACTCTACCAATTCCAGGAGACATAGCAGCTCTACCTAATACATAGAAACAAACACAGGGATGCAGCCAAAATTCAGAGACAAAGAAACATGTCACAAATGAAAGAAATGGAAGCAAGCAAACCACTGGATACAGAGTTCAAAACCATGGTTATTAGCTTACTCAAGGATCTTCATGAGACTTTCAAGGATCTTAGTGTGAATGTCAAAGACATGAAAAAGGACCAGTCAGAAATTAAGCATACACTATCTGAAATAAAGAATAATTTACAGGGATTCAACAGTAGAGCAGAGGATTTGGAATATGAAGAAGCAAAAAATACCCAATCTGAAGAGCAAAAAGAATCAAAAAATATGAAGATAGTGTAAGGATCCTCTGGGACAACTTCAAGGGTACCTTGCTCAAGAAAGAGATCAAGATATTGAAAACCTATTTTAAGAAATAATGACAGAAAACTTCCCCTACCTGGTGAAAGAAATAGACTTACAAGTCCAGGAAGCGCAGAGAACCCCAAACAAGAGGAACCCAAAGAGGCCCACACCAAGGCACATCATAATTAAAATGCCAAGGGTTAAAGACAAAGAGAGAATCTTAGAAGCAACAAGAGAAAAGCAGTTAGTTATCTACAAAGGAGCGCCCATACAACTGTCAGTTAATTTCTCAACAGAAACTTTGCAGGCCAGAAGGGAGTAGCAAGAAATATTCAGTGATGAGTAGTAAGGACCTACAACCAAGATTACTCTATCCAGAAAAACTCTCATTTAGAATTGAGGGTCAGATAAAAAGCTTCACAAATAAAAAGCTTCACAAATAAAAAGCTAAGAGAGTTCACACCTTCAAACCAGTATTACAGGAAATGTTGAAAGGTATTATTTTTTTTAAAAAAAATATTTTGATTGATTTTAGAGAGGAGAAGGAGAGCGAGATAGAAACCTCAATGATGAGAGAGACAATCATTGATTGGGTGCCTCCTGCACACCCCCACTGGGGTCTGAGCCCGCACTCCAGGCATGTGCCCCTGACCAGAGTCAAACCTGGGACCCTTCAGTCCACAGGCTGACGCTCCATCCCCTGAGCCACATAAGCCAGGGCTTTAAGGGTATTCTTTAAGAAGGAGAAGACGAAGGAGAAGAAGGAGAAGTAGGAAAAGGAGGAGAAGGAGGAGGAGGAGGTGGAGGAGGAGGAGGAGGAGGAGGAGGAGAAGAAGAAGGAGGAGGAGAAGAAGAAGACAGCCCTAGCCAGATTGGCTCAATGGATAGAGCATTGGGCTGCAGACTGAAAGGTCCCAGGTTCGATTCCGGTCAAGGGCATATGCCCAGGTTGTGGGCTCGATCCCCTGTAGGGGACGTGCAGAAGGTAGCCAATTAATGATTTTCTCTAATCATTGATGTTTCTATCTCTCTCTCCTTTCTATTTCTCTCTAAAATCAATAAAAATATATTTTATTTTTTTAAAATATATTTTATTGATTTTTTTACAGAGAGGAAGGGAGGGGGATAGAGAGCCAGAAACATCGATGAGAGAGAAACATCGATCAGCCGCCTCCTGCACACCCCCCACTGGGGATGTGCCCGCAACCAAGGTACATGCCCTTGACAGGCATTGAACCCGGGACCCTTCAGTCCGCAGGCCAACGCTCTATCCACTGAGCCAAACCAGTCAGGCAATAAAAATATATTTTAAAAAAAGAAGAAAAAAAATAAAAATATGAGTAATAAAATGGCAACAAAAACATATCTATCAACAATTGAATCTAAAAATCAAAATAAATGAACAAGAGATCTAATGAACAAAATAAACTGGTGAATAAAATAAAATCAGAGGCATGGAAGCATGGAACACACTGACGAATCTCAAAGGGAAGGGGGATGGAAGCGGGAAGAGTTTAATCAAAAATCTTACCTATGGACACAGACAGTAGGGTGGTGAAAGCCTGGGACAGGTTGGGAATCTGGTGGAGGGTACAATGGAGGGAAAAGGAGGGACTTCTGTAATACTCTCAACAATAAAATTTTTAAAAAAAGAACAAACAATATGCAAGATTGTACATAGCTTGTTGGAAGTGTGCATGGAGTACTGAAACAATTCATAAATGCCCCAATGTGTGGATCACAAACATCTGTAGTACTACTGCCAAATGCCTCCCATAGGAAACTATTATTCTAGGTTTGCCTGGTGTCATGGACAGGATACCTGTTACTCCTGAGAATTTCCTGTTTGAACTCAGCTTTGAATCTTTACAAGTTCCTTCCTAGAGCAGACTGAAATTTCCAGGACATTTATTTTAATATTAATATCCTATATAATAAAAGCCTAATATGCTAAGTGTCCAGTTGTCTGGTCATCCGTTCAACCACTCAAAGCATAATATGCTAATGATATGCTAAGGCCGCTCAACTGCTCACTATGATGTGCACTGACCACCAGGGGGCAGACAGTCGACTGGTTGACCCATCGCTATGACGTGCACTGACCACCAGGGGCAGACGCTCCAACCGGTAGGTTAGCTTGGTGCTGGGGTCTGGCCAATTGGGACTGAGCGAGACGGGCTGGACATGCCATGGAGCCCTCCCAGCTGGCCAGCCTCCTGTGTTCCTCCACAGGCCTGATCATGCACCTGTGGGGTCCCTTGGCCTTGCCTGCATCCTCTCGTAAACTGGGCTGAGGGACCTCCCCAAGTGCACGAATTTCGTGCACTGGACCTCTAGTATGTATATAAGTAAACATAGTTATTATTATTAATTTTTATTTGGCAAAGCTACCCATGTAATATCTCAAGCATCTTTTGAAATGTAAACTTTGGGAAGGTTGTCAAGTATGCTTAACCAAATGATTATATTAGAAATCTTTTGTAAATTTAGATTCAGTTTTATGGTATAACTTCAAAATCTATTAATTATATTTAAACCAGTTTAAATATTAAATATTTTGTCTAAACCATAGAATCTTGTTTAATTTTCTGTAGACCAACAAGATATTATACCTTAGTAAGTGCCATCTGGAGGCAGAAAACACATTTTAGATAATATATAGACAAATACATAAAGACCATATACATGAATGAAATTACTAATTTTGTAGAGAAGACATAAGATTTTTTACTTGCTTCTGATGGCTTTTAAGAAGGATAGAATATGAGAGAGAAGTTCCCAAATACCAACCTGGAAGACCTGTTGAGACTTTCAATGAAAGTGTTAAGGCCTGTGAATGAGTGGTGTGAACAAAGAAAGTCTAGGCTCCAATTTAAGGGCTTAAGCAAAAAAGAGAGCCTTGGCGGGGTGCTTTAGCTCACTGAAAAGTTAGAAATCCTGGGGACCTAAGATGTAACACAAGAGTGGGTTGTTAGAAATACTATGAGAGAAGGGGTTCTTCGGATGTCAGGGATGATCAGGTCGTGACTCACTGGACCCAGTTGGGTCGCCCAGTGTCACCTAGGGATGGTTGTGTGGGCAGGTGACTCAGTATCCAGAGGGCAGTTTTATTTATTTATTTTTATCTCAGCATTGCTGCGTTTTGAGAAAGGACTTACTCCTCAGCTGGACAGGTAGATTTCCCCCACATTGACAAAGAACAAGAGAAAGTGTAATGAAAGCAACTCTAGGTCCACTAGGGAGAAATTAGGTGGAGGAAGGGGACTGGAGCCTGACTGTTTTTTTTACAAACTTAAAACATTTACATATAAGCATAACCAATGGACATAAGACACTGGGTGATAGGGGAGGCTAGGGGACTGTCTAGGGCGGGGGGATAAAATGGATACATATGTAATACCCTTTGTAATACTTTAAGCAATAAAAAAAAAAAAAATTAGATGAAAAAAAAAAAAAAAAACATTTACAAACTTTTGCAACCTTCACAACCTCTTACAAATCTTTCTACAATTTGCACAACCCCTTTTTACCCATTTAGAAATAACCATCATTAGAATAACTCAATTTCAATCCCTTGTCCTGCAAAAATGTGTTTTTATACTTTTTGCCTTCTATTATAATAACTATACAATATCTTTTTCCATTTAATTTGAATTTTTAATTCTTAGAAACGTCAATTTTCAATGTTAACCAAAAAGTAAATAACTAGAATTTTAGATGAATGATTATGAACATACTAGGGGCACAGTGCACAAATTTGTGCACCTTGAAAAGAACTGTGGGCCGTGAGGCTGCAGTGGGCATAGGGGCAGATCTTGGCCCATCCTTTGTGCCCCTGCCCAGCCCCTCCCACCGCAGCTCCTGGTCCCCTGTCTGCCAGCAGCACCATTCCTGCCGCTGCTGCCCCCACGTGCTGACAGCTCAGGCCCCGCTTGCACTGCTGAGGGAGTGGAGCAAGTGGGGCCGGGCGCCAATTGTGGATGCGAGCAGCGGCTGTTGCCCCAATCAACCCTCAGGAGCAGGGGAAGGTGGAGAAGCCCTGAGGGGTGATCAGGGCTGGTAGCTGCCGCTCACACTCGCTGATGGAGCCGAGTGATTGGGGCCGGCACTGGGCACTGGTAGCAGGTGCGAGCGGGAATGGCGCCAGCAGCAGGTGCGAGTGCCAGGCGGGACTGTGGCTCGTGGGAGCAAAGAATTTTCAGTAATCACCAGAGGTTTGCCCCGATGACAGCAACTGGCACCCCGGCTTGGTCTGGCACCCCCCATACCACCTGCTGTCAACGCTCGCCTTGTTCCGTGTGCACCCCCTGGTGGTCAGTGCATGTCATAGCAACTGGTTGTTCAGTTGTTCTGTCGTTTGGTCTATTTGCACATTAGCCTTTTATTATATAGGATTTTAAACATACTTTTACTTTCAAGAAATTACACCTTAAATAAAGCACAAGACATTACATCAAAAGTTCCAAATCCACTTTATAGACTTTCTGTAATAAAAAGCTAAAAAGCAGGTGAACTTAAAAGTTATCTAACAATTAATGTTTTATTATTTTATGTTATTTTAAAACACTTAAATGTTCAATAACTTTTATTATTTAATCCAGCAATGCTTCAAGTTTTTAAGTCACCAAAGACTTTGAAAACTATGTATAGGCATATATAACCATCACTAAAAAGCTTTAGTAAAAACCCTTCTTTTCGGTGTTGATGTAAAAACATTGAAACCTGTAAAGAATTTTTGGGAGTTTATTTGAGCCAAACTATCAACAATCCTGGGAAGCAGTATCTCAACAGATAGGAATAGTGCTCCAGAGAATGGCAGTTTCTCATTTTTTTATTGTTTTATTGCTTAAAATGTTACACAGAGTATTACATATGTCTCCTTTTTTTTCCCGCCCTTGACAAGCCCCTAGCCTCCCCTACCCCCCAGTGTCTTATGTCCATTGGTTATGCTTATATGCATGCATACAAGTCCTTTAGTTGATCTCTTACCCCCCTACCTCCTGCCCCCCAACCCTCCCCGGCCTTCCCGCTGCAGTTTGACAATCTGTTTGAGGCAGCTCTGCCTCTGTATCTATTATTGTTCAAAAGTTTATAATGGTCTCTATTGTCCATGAATGAGTGAGATCATGTGGTATTTTTCCTTTATTGACTGGCTTATTTCACTTAGCATAATGCTCTCCAGTTCCATCCATGACGTTGCAAATGGTAAGAGTTCCTTCCTTTTTACAGCAGCATAGTATTCCATCGTGTAGATGTACCACAGTTTTCTAATCCATTCATCTACTGATGGGCACTTAGGCTGTTTCCAGATCTTAGCTATGGTGAATTGTGCTGCTATGAACATAGGGGTGCATATATCCTTTCTGATTGGTGTTTCTGGTTTCTTGGGATATATTCCTAGAAGTGGGATCACAGGGTCAAATGGGAGTTCCATTTTCAGTTTTTTAAGGAAACTCCATACTGTCTTCCATAGTGGCTGCACCAGTCTGCATTCCCACCAGCAGTGCACAAGTGTTCCTTTTTCTCCACAACCTCTCCAGCACTTGTCGTTTGTTGATTTGTTGATGATAGCCAGTCTGACAGGTGTGAGATGGTACCTCATTGCTGTTTTGATTTGCATCTCTCGGATGATTAGTGACTTTGAGCATGTTTTCATATGTCTCTTGGCTTTCTGAATGTCCTCTTTTGAAAGGTGTCTATTTAGGTCCTTTGCCCATTTTTTGATTGGATTGTTTATCTTCCTTTTGTTAAGTTGTATGAGTTCCCTATAAATTTTGGAGATTAGGCCCTTATCAGATATGTCATTGGCAAATATGTTTTCCCACACAGTGGGTTTTCTCGTTGTTTTGTTGATGGTTTCTTTTGCTGTGCAGAAGCTTTTTATTTTGATGTAGTCCCATTTGTTCATTTTTTCTTTAGTTTCAAGTGCCCTAGGAGCTGTATCAGTGAAGAAATTGCTTCGGCATATGTCTGAAATTTTCTTGCCTTTGGATTCTTCTAGAATTTTTATGGTATCCTGTCGTACATTTAAGTCCTTTATCCATTTTGAGTTTATTTTTGTATATGGTGTAAGTTGGTGGTCTAGTTTCATTTTCTTGCATATATCTGTCCAATTTTCCCAACACCATTTATTGAAGAGACTATCTTGGCTCCATTGTATGTTCTTGCCTCCTTTGTCAAATATTAATTGAGCATATTGGTTCGGGCTGATTTCTGGGCTCTCTATTCTATTCCATTGATCTATATGCCTATTCTTGTGCCAGTACCAGGCAGTTTTGAGAACAGTGGCTTTGTAATACAACTTGATATCTGGTATTGAGATCCCACCTACTTTGTTCTTTTTCAGGATTGCTGCAGCTATTCGGGGTCTTCTTTTATTCCAGATGAATTTTTGGAAAGTTCGTTCTAGATCTCTGAAGTATGCTGTTGGTATTTTAATGGGAAGTGCGTTGAATTTATAGATTGCTTTGGGTAGTATGGACATTTTAATGATGTTGATTCTACCAATCCAAGAACATGATATGTTCTTCCGTCTGTTTATGTCTTCCTCTATCTCTTTTTTCAACATCCTGTAGTTTTCTGAGTAGAGGTCTTTTACCTCTTTAGTTAAGATTATTCCTAGGTAGCTTAATTTTTTTTGGTGAGATGGTAAATGGGATTGTTTTTTTAGTCTCTCTTTCTGAAAGTTCACTATTGGTGTATAGAAATTCCATAGATTTCTTGGCATTAATTTTGTATCCTGCTACATTGCCAAATTCATGTATTAAGTCTAATAGTTTTTTTTTATGGAGTCTTTAGGGTTTTTTATGTATAATATCATGTCATCTGCGAACAAGGCCAGTTTTACTTCTTCTTTTCCAATTTGGATGCCTTTTATTTCTTCTTCTTGTCTAATTGCAATGGCTAATACTTCCAATACTATGTTGAACAGGAGTGGTGAGAGTGGGCATCCCTGTCTTGTTCCTGTTCTTAGGGGAAATGGTGTTAGTTTTTGTCCATTGAGTATGATGTTGGCTGTGGGTTTGTCATATAAGGCTTTTATTATGTTGAGGTATGATCCTTCTATTCCCACCTTGCTGAGAGTTTTTATCAAAAATGGATGTTGGATTTTGTCAAATGCTTTTTCTGCATCAATTGATATGACTATGTGTTTTTTTTCTTTCAATTTGTTTATGTGATGTATCACGTTTATTGATTTGTGGATATTGTACCATCCTTGCATCCCTGGGATAAATCCTACTTTGGTGTATGATCTTTCTGATGTACTGCTGGATCCGATTTGCTAAGATTTTGTTGAGGATTTTGGCATCTATGTTCATGAGGGATATTAGCTTGTAATTTTCTTTCATTGTGTTGTCTTTACCTGGTTTTGGTATTAGGGTGATGCTGACTTCATAGAATGAGCTTGGAAGTGTTCCTTCCTCTTGAATTTTTTGTAGTAGTCTGAGGAGGATAGGTTTTAGTTCTTCCTTGAATGTTTGGTAGAACTCCCCTGTGAAGCCATCTGGTCCCGGGCTTTTGTTTGCTGGAAGCTTTTTGATGACTGCTTCAATTTCTTCCATAGTTATTGGCCTATTGAGATTTTTAGATTCTTCCTGATTAAGTTTTGGAATGTTGTATTTTTCTAGGAATTTGTCCATTTCATCCAGGTTGTCTAGTTTGTTGGAGTAGAGTTGTTCATAGTATTTTTTAACAATCCTTTGTATTTCTGTGGGGTCTGTTGTTATTTCTCCTCTTTCATTTCTGATTTTGTTTTTTGGGTCCTCTCTCTTTGTTTCTTAGTGAGCCTGTCTAGAGGTTCATAAATCTTGTTTATCCTTTCAAAGAATGAGCTCTTGGTTTTGTTGATCTTTTCTATTGTTTTTTTTTTTTTTGGTCTCTATGTCATTTATCTCTGCTCTGATATTTATTATTTCCTTCCTTCTGCTTACACGGGGCTTTTCTTGTTGCTCTCTTTCTAACTGTTTGAGTTGTAGGGTTAGGTAATTTAGTATCATTGTTTCTTGTTTTTTGCCGTAGGCTTGTAGAGTTATGAACTTCCCTCTCAAGACTGCTTTCGCTGTGTCCCATAGGTTTTGGATTGTTGTCTTCATTGTTGTTTGCTGCCATGATGTTTTTTATTTCTTCTTTGATCTCTCTGGTAACCCAGTCATTGTATAATAGCATGCTATTTAGTCTCCATGTGTTTGATTTTTTTGGATTGTTTTTATTGTAGTGCATTTCCAGTTTTATGCCATTGTGATCTGAGAAGATGCTTGACATGATTTCTATCTTCTTGAATTTGAAGAGACTTTGCCTGTGACCCAATATATGGTCTATCTTTGAAAATGACCCGTGTGCACTTGAGAAGAATGTATTTCTGTGGCTTTGGGGTGAAATGTTCTGAAGATGTCAATTAATTCCATCTGATCTAGTGTGTCATTTAGGATTGCTGTTTCTTTGCTGATTTTTTGTTTAGAGGATTTGTTCAATGGTGATAGTGGGGTGTTAAAGTCCCCTAATATGACTGTACTGCTGTCAATCTCTCCATTGATCTCCTCCAGAAGTTTTCTTATGTATTTGAGTGCTCCTATATTGGGTGCGTATATGTTTACCAGAGTTATTTCTTCTTGTTGCATTGCTCCCTTTAGTATTATGAAGTGGGCTTCGTTATCTCTTTTTACGTCCTTCACTTTGAGATCTAATTTGTCAGATATAATTATTGCTACCCCAGCTTTTTTTTCATTTCCATTCGCCTGAAAAAACCTTTTTCCAACCCTTCACCATCAGTCTGTGTGTGTCTTTTTTCCTGAGGTGGGTCTCCTGTAGACAGCAGATATATGGGTCATGTTTTCTTATCCACTCAGTTACCCCATGTCTTTTGATTGGGGCATTTAATCCATTTACATTTAAAGTTATTATTGATAGATACTTGTTCGTTGCCATTTTAATTCTTTACCCCTGTGTTCCTTCTTTGTTTCCTATTTTCTTCTTTTACAGCAGACCCTTTAGCATTTCTTGCATCGCTGGTTTGGTGGTAATAAACTCCCGTAGTCCTTTTTTGTCTGTGAAGCTCTTGATTTCACCTTCAATTTTGATTGATAGCCTTGCTGGGTACAGTATTCTTGTATTCAGATTCTTCCTTTGCATGACTTTGTATATTTCATTCCATTCCCTTCTTGCCTGATGTGTTTCTGTTGAGAAATCCATTTCTAGTCTGATGGGGGATCCTTTGTAAGTAACTTTCTGTCTCTCTCCCGCCACTTTTAAGATTCTTGCTTTGTCATTGGTGCTTGCCAATTTAATTATAATGTCCCTTGGCATCAGTCTTTTGGGGTTCATTTTGTTTGGGACTCTGTGGGCTTTTTGGATTTGTGTGAGTTTTTTCTTCCCTATATCAGGGAAGTTTTCTGTCATTATTTTTTCAAACAGGTTTTCTATTCCTTGCTCAGTTTCCTCTCCTTCTGGCACCCCTATTATGTGGATGTTGTTTCGTTTCATGTTGTCCCAAAGTTCTCTTAGGCTCTCCTCCTGCATTTTAAATTTTTTTCCTAGAAGCTGCTCTGCTTGGGTATTTTTTCCTATCTTGTCTTCTAGCTCAGTGATGCAGTCTTCTGCTTCTTATAGTCTACTGTTGATGCTTTCTATTATAACCGTGGTTTTGAACTCTATGTCCAGTAGTTTGCTTTCCTCCATTTCTGTCATTTGTGACCTGTTTCTTTGTCTCCGCATTTTGGCTGCTTTCCTGTGTTGATAGAGTGGCTTTCTGTGCTACGGGTCCTACGGGACCCAGTGCCTCAGCCTCCCCAATTACCTGAGGTAGACACTCTTGGTGCACCCCTTTGTGGGCTGTGTGCACAGTCTTGTTGTAATTAAGCCTTGATTGTAGTTGGTATCACTGGGAGGAATTGACCTCCAGGCCAATTGGCTGTGAGAATCAGCTGTGTCTACGGTGGGAGAACTTCTGTACTGGAGTATTACCCTTATGCGGCAAGACTCGCTTCAGCAGGGCTTTGGTGCTCACTGAATCTTACCCCTGAGTGTGTCCCTTATGGATCTGAGGAGTTGTAATCTGGATGGTCCCACTCTGACCACTGGGTATACGGGCACTTGGATCTCTAAGGAGGTGCTAATTTAACTCTGCCTTAGGCTACCCAGCAGGGGCTATGGAGAGATCTTCAGATTCCTCTTCTTTTTTTGGGATTTGGAGGTGCCCAGATGAGGCCCAGCTGTGAAGCAGTGCAAGCTGCTATGGGGCCTTGGGCCTTCTTTTGGATGTTCTGGGTCTCTTTGACCCAGCTGCTGTTTGTTAGGTAATGTTAGATTGCAAAGAGCCAGGTCATTCATATGCAAAAGCCTCTGCACACACCTTGGGTGGGGCGGAGACTCAGGGAATCAACAGAGTGGAGCAAACAGCTATGGCTGCTCCTCAGTCCTACCCTAAGAGGCCCCATGTCTCAGTGTCCTGGTAATGTTGAGCGTCTGCCCCCTGGTGGTCAGTGTATGTCATAGTGACCAGTCATTCCCAGTTGTTCTGCTGTTAGGGTCAATTTGCATATTATCCGTTTATTATATGCCTGGTGCATGGGTGGGGGCTGGCTGGTTTGCCATGAAGGATCTCCTGGATCAGGGTGGGAGTCCCGCTGGGGTGCCTGGCCAGCCTGGGTGAGGGGCTGAGGGCTGTTTTCAGACTGTCCACACACCCTTCAGGGAGGGGGCTTCTGCTGGGGTGCCTGGCCAGCCTGGGAGAGTGGCTGATGGCTTTGCAGCCTGGCCACAGCCTTTTCAGGTTGGGGGTCCCCACTGGGGTGCTTGGCCAGCCTCAGTGAGGAGCTGAGGGTTGTTTGCAGGATGGCCACACTCCCTTTAGGGTGTGTGTGTGTGGGGGGTCCTGCTGGGGTGCCTGGCCAGCCTGCATGAGTGGCTGATGGCTGATTGCAGGCTGCCAAGACCCCAGCGGGGACCCTCACCCCATGAGGGTGTGGCCAGCCTGGGTGAGGGGCTGATGGCTGTTTGCAGGCTGGCCAAGGCCCCCAGCCACCCAAGCTCCCAATGGAGGCTGGCTGGATGCAGGTATCTGGGATTTATATCTTCTATAATTGAAACTTTGTTGCCTTTAGCGGAGGCCACAGAGGGCCAGGGCAGGAGGGAAGCTTGGCTTCCTCCATTGCCAGGGCAACCAAGCCTCTTGCTCCAGCTCCGTCGCTTCCAGCCGCCATCTTGGTTGGGTTAATTTGCATATAGTCACTCTGATTGGCTTGTGGACGTGGCTTGGGGCATACAAAGGTATGGTCAATTTGCATGTTTCTCTTTTATTAGATTAGATTGTTTGAAAATATCATCTCCCATTCAGTTGGTTTCCATTTTTTAAATTATTATTGTTGGTTTCTTTTGCTGTGTAGCAGGTTTTTAGTTTTATATAGTCCCATATATTTATTTTTTGCCTTTACTATCTTGCCTTTGGGGTCAAATGCATAAAATGTTCTCTACAATTAAGGTCTATAAGTTTGGTACCTATGTTTTCTTCCATGTATTTTACTGTTTCAGATCTTATATTTATGTCTTTGATACATTTTGAATTAATTTTTGTACATGGGGATGCAGTGTAATATAGTTTTTTTCTGTTGCATGTGGCTTTCTAATTCTCTCAGCACCATTTATTGAAGAGGCTTTCATTTCTGTATTATATGTTTTTGGCTCCTCTGTCAAAAATTATTTTCCATATACATATAGTTTTATATCTTCAGTCTCACTTCTGTTCCATTGATTTGTGTGTCTATTCTTCTGCTAATACCATGCTGTTTTGATTACTATAGCTCTATAGTATTAATTTAAAGTCAGGTACCGTGATACCTCTGTGAATGTTGGTACGCTTGAAGTTATTCCAGAGGCTCCTTACACTATCTTCATATTTTTGGATTCTTTTTCTTTTTCTGTTCTAATTGGGTGTTTTTTGCTTCTTCATATTCCAAATCACTGATTTGATTCTCAGCACCCTTTATTCTATTGTTGATTCCTTGTAAATTATTCTTCATTTCAATTAGTGTATGTTTCATTTCTGATTGGATCCTTTAAAAGAAATCCTTACCAGAGGGTATTTTTTCCATTGAATTTTTTAGAGAGAATGGAAGGGAGGGGAGAGACAGAGAGAGAAACACGGAAGTGAGAGAGACACGTAAATTGGTTGCCTCCTGCACACAACCTGACCAGGCCAAGGACTGAGCCTGCAACCAGAACATGCCCTTGTCCAGAATTGAAACCGAGACACTTCAGTGTTCAGGCTGATGCTCTAACCACTAAGCAAAACTGGCTAGGGCCTGACTGTTCCTTTTATATATATATATATATATATATATATATATATATATATATATATATATATATATATTATTGATTACAGAGAGGAAGGGAGAGGGAGAGAGATAGAAACATCAATAATGAGAGAGGAAAGAGGGAGATTTCGAGAAACCAAGATGGCAGATGGCGGCATAGGTAAACACCTGAAATTGCTGCCTTGCCCAACCACTTCAAAAATACAACTAAAAGACAGAACGGACATTACCTCGAACCACAGGAAGGCTGGCTGAGTGGAAATTCTACAACTAGAAGGAAAGAGAAAAGCATACTGAGACTCAGGGGAGGTGCGGTGCGGAAGTAAAATACTAAGGTGCAGAGGTGCATGCGGAGCAGGCTGGCGGCTGAGGGTGCGGTTGTCTTTTTCAATCAGGAGGGAGTCTCAGGCTCTGAGCTCCAATTCCAGGCGAGTCTCTGGGGACCCAGACTCATACGGGAGAAGCGGGACTGTCTGGCATTGGTCGGAACTTGAGGGCAGCTTTTTCTCCGAGGTACTTGCAGCAGTTGCTGGGACACTGAGAAGCAGAGCCTCTGAAGGCAGGACTAAGAGTAGCCATAACTGATGACTCAGCCCACCCTGTAGATCCCCTGGGACCTGCCCCGCCCAAGCCTTGCATGGAGGCATTTGCTGGATAGCAACAGGCAGAGGCTAGATTAGCACCTCCCTAGAGATCAGGACAGAAGTTCTCCCACTGAAGACACAGTTGATTCTCACAGCCAATTGGCCTGGAGGTCAAATCCCCCCCAGTGTTACCTACAACAATCAAGGCTTAAGTACAACAAGACTGTGCTCAAAGACCACAAGGGGGTGCACTAAGAAAACATTAAAAATGCGAAGACAAAGAAACAGGACACAAATGACAGAAATGAAGGAAAGCAAACTGCTAGATATAGAGTTCAAAACCACACTTTTAAGGTGTTTCAAGAAGTGTCTAGAAGCCGCCGATAAATTTAGTAAGGCCCTCAAAAAGACTGGTGAGACAGCCGAAAAATGTAGTGAGATCCTCAAGAAATCTAGTGAGACCCTTGATGTTGTGATAAAGGACCAACTAGAAATTAAACATACACTGACTGAAATAAAGAATATTATACAGACTCCCAACAGCAGACCAGAGGAGCGCAAGAATCAAGGCAAAGTTTTGAAATATGAACAAGCAAAAAACACCCAACCAGAAAAGCAAAATGAAAAAAGAATACAAAAATACGAAGATAGTGTAAGGAGCCTCTTGGACAACTTCAAGCGTACCAACATCCGAATTATAGGGATGCCAGAATAAGAGAGAGAGCAAGATATTGAAAACCTATTTGAAGAAATAATGACAGAAAACTTCCCCTACCTGGTGAAGGAAATAGACTTACAAGTCCAGGAAGCACAGAGAACCCCAAACAAAAGGAATCCAAAGAGGACCACACCAAGACACATCATAATTAAAATGCCAAGAGCAAAAGACAAAGAGAGACTCTTAAAAGCAGCAAGAGAAAGAAAGTCAGTTACCTACAAGGGAACACCCATACGACTGTCAGCTGATTTCTCCACAGAAACTTTGCAGGCCAGAAGGGAGTAGCAAGAAATATTCAAAGTGATGAATACCAAGAACCTACAACCAAGATTACTTTACCCAGCAAAGCTATCATTCAGAAGTGAAGGCCAGATAAAGAGCTTCACAGATAAGAAAAAGCTAAAGGAGTTCATCACCACCAAACCAATATTATATGAAATGCTGAAAGGTATCCTTTATGAAGAGGAAGAAGAAGAAAAAGGTAAAGATACAAATTATGAACAACAAATACATATCTATCAACAAGTGAATCTAAAAATCAAGTGAAAAAATAATCTGATGAACAGAATGAACTGGTGATTATAATAGAATCAGGGGCATAGAAAGGGAATGGACTGATTATTCTTGGGGGGGAAAGGGGTGTGGGGGATGTGGGAAGAGACTGGACAAAAATCGTGCACCTATGAATGAGGACAGTGGTTGGGGAGTAAGGGTGGAGGGTGGGGTGGGAACTGGGTGGAGGGGAGTTGTGGGCGGGGGGAAGAGGAATAAATGAAATAATCTGAACAATAAAGATTTTTTTTTAAATATATTTTATTGATTTTTCACAGAGAGGAAGGGAGAGAGATAGAGAGAGTTAGAAACATCGATGAGAGAGAAACATCGATCAGCTGCCTCTTGCACATCCCCCACTGGGGATGTGCCCGCAACCCAGGTACATGCCCTTGACCGGAATCGAACCCGGGACCTCTCAGTCCGCAGGCTGACGCTCTATCCACTGAGCCAAACCGGTTTTGGCTGAACAATAAAGATTTAATTAAAAAAATAATGAGAGAGAATCATTGATTGGATGCCTCCTGCATGCCCCACACTGGGGATTGAGCTTGGAACCTCGGCATGTGCCCTGACTGGGAATTGAACCGTGACCTGGTTCACAGGTCAACATTCAACCCCTGAGCCACGCCAGCCAGGCATGGCTGGTCATTTTTTTTATGTGGTTGATGTTCCAAGTTTCTTGAAGGTGTCACTAAGTTCCTTGAAGTTGTCCCTGTTCCTTGAAGTTGTCACTAAGTTCCTTGAGCATCCTTATAACCACTATTTTGAACACTGTATCCGGTAGTTTGCTTGTCTTCGTTTCACTTAGCTCTTTTTTTGGAGATTGCTTCTGTTCTTTCATTTGTGACATTTCTTTGTCCCCACATTTTGGCTGCTTTCCCATGTTTGTTTCTGTGTATTAGGTAGAGCTGCTATGTCTCCTGGAATTGGTAGAGTGGCCTTGTGTAGTAGGTGTCTTATAGGGCCCAGTGGCTCAGCCTCCCCTTCACCTGAGCTGGACACTCCAGGTGCGCCTCCTGTGTGGGCTGTGTGCACCATTCTGTTGCAGTTGATCCTTTCTTGCTGTTGGCATCACTGGGAGGGATTGACCCATAGGCCAATCAGCTGTGCAGACCAATTGTGACTACTGAGGAAGAGCTGCTATGCAGGAGATGCCCCTATGGAGCAGGGCTTGCTTCAGTGGGGCTTTGGTGATCTCTGAAACTGCCCTCTGAGTGTATTGCTAGTGGATGTGGTAGGGTTGTAATATGGAATGGTCTGAAGCTGACCACTGGGTGCACTGACTCTGGGGCCTCTCAGGAGGTTCAAAGCCAGCTGGGGCCACCAGTGATCTGAAAATGGCTGCTACTTGTGTTGGGCTTGGAGGTGCCCAGGAGAGCCTAAGCTGTGAACCAAGGCAGGCTGCTGCTAGTGCTGTGCTTGAGGCCTCTTATTGAGAGGTATGGGGCATGCTGAAGCCAGCTGCTGCTTGTTTGAGAGATTTTAGGAAAATCTGAAGCTTGAGGCAGGACAGGCTATCCATATGTGCCGGGGTCCAGCCCCAGCGGGTCCAGGGGTCCCCAAAGGTGTAGACGGAGTCGGCGAAGAAGGAAGGGCATGGAGACAGTGTTCAGTTGATCTCTTGCCAGGCTCCGCCTCCAGGCTCTGAGGCCAGTCCCTGTCCAGGATCCTCCAGCATGCTCTCGCCAGTGAAGTCCTTCTGTCTCTAGAGAATGTTCTGTGTAGGTTCTGTGCCTAGGCTCTGTCTCTCTTGGTCCTGTCTTCCAAGCCCTGTGTCCTTAGTTCTGTGTTCTGAGTTCTGTCTTCTTGATTCTGTTCTAAGTTCTGAGTGTTTCTGTCTTGTTACAACTGTATTTATACCAGTTGATTCAATCCTACCAATCTCTATTACAAAGGTTAGGGCGTTTCTTATCTCCATTCCAGGGAGAAAAGATTATGTAGTTTAAGCATGATTGTTCGTAGTTAAAGGGATTAATTACCCGCCTGGCACTTAGTTGAGGGGTTTTATTCCCTCCCTAACTTCAGGGGAAAATCCCTACCTGGGGATTCAACCTTTCTCGGAGAGGTGACCTTGGTTAAAACACAGCGCCAAGAAGGTGAGCAAACATATTAAGAAAAGTATGCCATATATGCCAGGTCCCTTGAAACAGCAAGCATGGACCGGCTCCTGGCACATATGGAAAGATCACTGCAAACAGCTTGGGTGGAGGTGAAAATGGGACAGTTTGGGGTCTCAAGGATTCACCAGGGCAAGGCAAATAGTGTGAGCCAGGTTGATAGAAATTCAGATATGGTGCTTTCCAGTAGGCTTTGTGGTGGGGGAGGTCTCAGCATAGGAACAATGACCTCTGCCAGCACTTTTGTCTTGGATAAAGCTTCCCCCAAGTTCTTGCCCTGATGGCAGACTATTTAGTTTCTCCACATATGTCCCTGGATCCTTTCAAGGTGCTGCCCCAATGCTGGAGCTCAGAAGGAGTAAGTCTGTGTGCCAGCACTTTAAGAAACACCTGGGACTCCAGCAGCTTGTGTGTCACTCAGACACAATTCCCGTTATTTTTTACAGCCTGAAGTTATGGGGACTTTTCTTCCTGGTACTGGAACTATGGGCTGAGGGGTCTGGTGTGGGGCTGGGACCCCTTGCTTCTCACATAGATCTCTGCAGTCAAGCTATCCCTCCCAATTAAAAAAACCTGCCACACGTGGGTATCAGACCAGCCAGTTCAGCATCTCTACCAGTCCTACCAGTCTCAATGTGACTTATTTATTTTTTTTAAAATATATTTTACTGATTTTTTACAGAGAGGAAGGGAGAGGGATAGAGAGTTAGAAACATCGATGAGAGAGAAACATCAACCAGCCGCCTCCTGCACACCTCCCACTGGGGATGTGCCCACAACCGAGGCACGTGCCCTTGACCAGAATCGAACCTGGGACCCTTCAGTCCACAGGCAGACGCTCTATCCACTGAGCCAAACCGGTTTGGCGACTTATTTTTTTTTAATAATGTTTATTTCTTAAAGTATTACAAAGAGCATTACATATGTCTCCTTTTTCCCCCCCATTGACATTCTCCCAGCCCCTACCCCCCCCCCCCCCCGGGTGTCTTGTGTCCATTGGTTAATCTTATATGCATGAATATAAGTTCTTCGGTTGATCTCTTAATCCCCCCCCAAACCCTCCCCAGGCTTCCCACTGTAGTTTGACAGTTTGTTCAATGTTGCTCTGCCTCTGCATCTACCCCTGTTCATCAGTCTATACTGGTCTCCATTGTCTGTCCCAACCTCACTGGAGCAGTCCCAACCTCACTGGGGCCGTCTCAACCTCACCAGGGTCATCCCGACCTCACTGGGGCCGTTTCAGCCTCACCTGAGCCGTCTTGACCTCACTGGGGCCGTCTCAACCTCACCAGGGCTGTCCCGACCTCACTGGGGCAGTTTCAACCTCACCAGGGCCGTTTCAACCTAACCAGGGCCATTTCAGCCTAACCTGGGCTGTCCCGACCTCACCGGGGCCGTTTCAACCTCACCGGGGCAGTCTTGACCTCACCAGGGCCGTCCCGACCTCACTGGGGCCGTCCCGACCCCACCGGGGCAGTCTCGACCTCACTGGGGCAGTCTTGACCTCACCAGGGCCGTCCCGACCTCACTGGGGCCGTCCCGACCCCACCGGGGCAGTCTCGACCTCACCGGGGCAGTCTTGACCTCACCAGGGCCGTCTCGATCTTTCCGGGGGCATCCCGACCTCACCGGGGCCATCCCAGCCTCCCCGGGGCCGTCCCAGCCTCACCAGGGAAACACGAAGTTTGGCCCTCTGTCCCCTGCCGAGCGGCTCCCTGCCAGACAAAATCTCCAGATGTTCCAGGTGGCTGAACATCCAGCACTCCTGCTCGGACCACACCCTCCACCAAGTGCACAGACTGCCCATCTGCCGTCCCCCAGCGCCCCATGCGAGACTGGAACTGGTGGGCATGTTTGTGCGCCTGCTGGTACAGTGGTTCCACAACACTGGCCCAGCTGGGCCCAGCCCCAGCCTGCCCTGAACCCAACTCCGCCCCCCGATTGCGTCCCTCCCCGATGCAAGGACCTGAAATCTGCAGCCTGCTGGGTTGGGCTCTGTACTTGGTGCCTCTGCACATCCTACTCAGTCTCAATGCTCTTCTTTCTATGTGAGGAGTTGAAATCTGCAGTTTGTTGGGTTGGGCTCTGTACTTGGTGCCTCTGCACATCCTACTCAGTCTCAATGTTCTTTCTTTCCTTCCAGTTGTAAAGCTTCCACTGGGCCAGCTTTCCCATGGTTCCGTATGATCGCTGTTTGTCCTATAGTTGGTAGTTTCAATGTTGTTGTGTGAGGCAGCACGCACAGGTCTCTTCCTTACACCGCCATCTTGGTTCTCCTGGGTCTGCTTCTTGAGTGTGTCTCCCATGGCTGTGAGCAGCTGAAGTCTGCAATTTGTTGGGTTAGGCTGCAAAAGCGCAGGTGGGTCTTTTTGTGCACCTGGCACAGCTTGGATGGGGGTGTAAATTGATTAGGGCTGGGTCTCAGGGAGTCGCCATGGCGGAGCAAATAGCACTGGCTGCGTCTCCATGGCCCCTCACCTCTCTGGGACACCGGGGCTTCATGTCCCCCAGTGCCGGCGAGCAGCTGTGCGAGGGAGCCTCCCTCGCTTTCTGACGGCTGCAAGGCCAAGCCGCCTCTCCCCGTAGGGTCTGGTGCCTCATTATCCCCCTCGAACCAGCTCAGTGGATTTGAGTTTGCAAAAGCACAGGCGTTTCCTCTTGTGCCTCTGGCACAGCCCGGATGGGGATGTAAATTGAGTAGGGCGGGGTCTCAGGGAGTCACGGGGGGGGGGGGGGGCGGAATCTCAGCGGCCCCTCGCCTATCCAGGACACCGGGACTTTGCGTCCCCCAGTGCTGGAGAGCAGCCGCGCGCAAGAGCCTCCCTCGCTTTCTGACAGCTGGAAGGCTGTGTCAACTCTCCCCATGGGGCCTGGGGCCTCAGAGACCTGCCCGAACCAGCTCAGTGGATTTGAGAGTTTGTAAAAGCACAGACATTTCCTCTTGTGCCTCTGGCACAGCTTGGATGGGGATGTAAATTGAGTAGGGCGGGGTCTCAAGGAGTCACCAGCGCAGAGGAAATAGCAATGGCGGTCTCCGCGCCCCACGCCTCCCTGGGACACCAGGACTTCGCGTCCCTCAGTGCTGATGAGCAGCCGCCAGCCGCGCGTCAGAGCTTCCCTCGCTTTCCGACTGTTGCAAGGCCGTGGCCGCCTCTCCCCGTGGGATCTGGGGCCTCAGAGACCCGCCCCGAGTAAGCCCAGAGGATTCGAGGGTTCGTAACCGCTTCCGATTGAAAAAAACCCGCAAATCCAGTTGCAGCCCGCCTGGCGTGTGACTGCGTACCTCTGTTTTTGGCGCCTCCGTAGCTCCCACTCAGTCTCACTGCGCTTCTTTCTTTTCTTCCAGTTGTAGATCTCCCACTGGGCCAACTTCCGCATGGTTCTGAGTGGTGGATGTTTGCCTCATAGTTGGTAGTTTCAATGATGCTGTGAGAGAGCAGCACGCACAGGTCCACTCTCTACACCGCCATCTTGGTTTTCTCGTGACTTATTTTTTAAATTCCCTAGTTGTAGAACTTTCATTCAGCCAGATTTCAGGCAGTTCTGAATAATGGTTGTTCTGTGGTTTAGTTGTAATTTTTATGTGCCATGTTTATTTATGCTGCCATCTTGACTGGAAGTTCTGTGCTTGGTATTTTATTTTATTTAAATTTTTTTTTTATTGTTTAAAGTATTACATGTCTCCCTTTTCTCCAATTGACCCCCTCCCCACCCCCACCCCCGTCACTCCCGCCCTTGTGCTTGGTATTTATCCAAGCAGCTACTCTGTGCCTCTTAAATTGTGAGCTCAGTCCATTTACATTTAGGGTGATTATTGATATACTAGACTCTATAGTAACTAGAGGCCCAGTGCACGAAATTTGTGTGTGTGTGTGTGTGTGTGTGGGGGGGGGGGTTCCCTCAGCCCAACCTGCACCCTCTCCAATCCGGGAGCCCTCAGGGGATGTCCTACTGACAGCTTTGGCCCGCTCCCTGTGGTTCTCTGGTCTCTGCAGGGCCTGCCTGCTCAACGCCATGGCAACCCGTAAGCAGGCCCTGCTGTCTGCTCTCTTTGGGCCCGCTTGCCTGCTTGCCTGGTTGCCACGGCAACCCGCAAGCAGGCCCTGCTGTCTGCTGTCAGCAGGGCGCTTGCCTGGTTGCCTGGTTGCCATGGTGACCTGGAAGCAGGCCTTGCTGTCTACTCTCTGCAGGGCCCGCTTGCTGGCTTGCTGCCAGTGGGACTGAAAGGACTGGAGGACTCCTGGGGGCAGGTCTAGCTGCGCCACCTGCCTGCTGCTCCCCCGGCGGGGCTGAGGGGACTGGGCACCATCTGGTGGCTATGGGCACCACCATATTTGTGACAGAGTGATGGTCAATTTGCATATTCCCTCTTTATTAGATAGGATATGAGGATTTCATATAGCAAATTTATCTTTGGTTTTCTGTTAACTTTGTGCCTCCATTGTTTCTTTCCCCTTGTGTTTCTGTCTTTTGTTTTAGCTTGGTGGTGTTTTATAATTTTCCCCCTTTTAAACTGAATTTATTGTTTCTCCTTTTTTCGCATCAAGTGCTTGTTTTCTGTGTGTGTGCATGTGTGCGTGTGTGTGTGTGTGTGTGTGTGTGTGTGTAGTTACCATCAGGTTTATGTAAGAGAATGTTTCATATATACCGTAGTCCTTTTTTTCTTCAGAATGCATCTAATCTCCATCACCCTTAACAAATTCAGACCTTTATCTAAATGTTTTCATTGTAAAAAAATGATTTTTTTTATTGGTGCTGTGAGTTTATTTTCAAATTGCAGTAGCTATTGTCTTCTTCCTCTTTTTAAAATGTCATTACCCTTTTTAACCTTTATGTGATTTTTAACAGGGTTGTAATATTTTGTTTCTGTTTGCCTATTGGTGATCTTATTCATAGTTTTGTGTTATTTTCTTGTTTTAGGTAGAATACCCCCTTGAGTCTTTCCTGCAATGGAGGTCTTCTGGTTGTAAATTCTCTCAGCTTCTCTATGTCTGGGAAAGTATTTCTCCTTCATATCTAAAGGATAACTTTGATGGATGTATTTATTACTCTTGGTTGGTAATTTCTCTCTTTCAGTAATTTGAATATTTGGCTTTACTCTTTCCTAGTTTGTAGGTTTTCTGCTACAAAATCCAATGCTTTGCATCTCTCTGATGATCAGTGACTTTGAGAATTTTTTCATATGTCTTTTGGCCATCTATATGTTCACTTTGGAGTCATGGCTACTTAGGTACTTCACCCATTTTTAATTGGATTGTTTGTCTCCCTTTTGTTAAGTCGTATGAGTTCCTTATATATTGTGGATATTCACCCTTTATCAGATGTATCATTGCCAAATATATTGTCCCAGGTAGTGGGCTCCCTTTCTGTTTTGCTGATGGTTTCTTTTGCTGTGCAGAAGCTTTTTATTTTGATGTAGTCCCATTTGTTCATTTGTTTATTTTCTCCTAAGTTTCCTTTGCCCTAGGAGATGTATCCATAAATATATTGCTATGAGAGATGTCTGAGATTTTGTTGCCTATGGTTTCTTCTAGGGTTTTTTATTGTTTCCCAACTTACATTTAAGTCTTTTATTATCCTTTTCGAGTTTATTCTTGTGTATGGTGTAAGTTGGTGGTCTAGTTTTATTTTTTTTGCATGTATCTGTCCAATTTGGTATCACTTCACACCTGTCAGAATGGCTACCATCAACAAATGACAAGTGCTGGCAAGGATATGGAAGGAAGGGAACCCTAGTACATTGCTGGTGGGAATGCAGACCAGTGCAGCCATTATAGAAAACAGTATGGAGTATCCTCAAAAGATTAGATATGGAACTGCCATTTGATACAGTTATCCCACTTCTAGGAATATATCCTAAGAAACCTGAAACACCAATCTGAAAGAATGTATGCACCCCTATGTTCATAGCATAGCAATTTACAGCTAAGATTTGGAAACAGCCCTAGTGCCCATCAGTAGACAAGTGAATAAAAAAGTTGTGGTACATTTATACCATGGAATACTATGCAGCAATAAAAGAGAAGAATCTCTTACCTTTTGAGACAGCATGGAGGGACCTGGAGAGTATCATGCTAAGTGAAATAAGCCAGCCAGAGAAACACAAGTATCACATGATCTCACTCATATGTGGAATCTAATTAATAAAATAAACTGATCCAGAGACATGGAAGCATGGAACAGAGTGAGGAATCCCGAGCAAGGCACGGGAGGGTGGGTGGGAGATAATCTATCAAAGACCTTGTATGCATATATACCTAACCCATGGGCACAGACAATAGGGTGGTAAAGGTCCGGGGTCGGGTCGGGGGGTGGGCTAGATTGGGTTAATGGGGGAAAAGGGAGACATATGTAATACTCTCAATAATAAAGATTTTAAAAAATCCAATGATAATTAATAGAATTTCCTTTATAGATTACTGTCTTATTTTCCCTGGCTGCCTTGAGAATTCTTTTGTTGTCATTAATTTTTGACAGTTTTAATAAAATGTGCCTCAGAGAAGGCCTTTTTTGGATTGAGATAATTAGGTATTCTTTTTGCATCTTGGATTTGAGGATCAAACTCTTTACATACATTTGAAAAGTTCTCATCAACTATTTGTTTGAATAGGCTCTCTGTTTTCTTCTCCCTGTCTTCTTCTTCTGGCACACCTATTATTCTTGTACTAGAGGCCCGGTGCATGAAATTTGTGTATGGGTAGGGTCCCTAGGCCTGGCCAGTGATCAGGGCCGATTGGGGCCTTGTGGCTGCCAGCCGGGCCTTCCTTCATTCTGCATTGCCCTTTTCCTTCGTTCTGCACATCATAGTGAGAGGTTGAACTCCTGGTTGGTCGAACTCCCAAGGGGACAATTTGCATATTAGCCTTTTATTATATAGGATTACTCTTTCTGATGGAGTCATATAGTTCTTGTAGAGTTCTTTCTCTTTTTTTTATGCCCAAGTCTCTCTCTTCTCCCATCTGCATCATTTCTAGATTTCTATCTTCAATATTGCTAATTCCTTTCTCCAACTGGTCAGCTCTATTTCTTATGCCCACTAGTTCATTCTTTATCTTTTTTAAATTGAGTTCTTCATCTTCAGAATTTCTATTTGGTTATTTTCTAAAGTTTTAATCTCTTTTATAAAGTACTTTTTTTTTTATTGCTTACAGTATTACAAAGGGTATTACATATGTGTCCCTTTTTTTCCCCCTGCCCTTGACAATCCCCTGGCCTCCCCTACCCCCCAGTGTCTTATATCCATTGGTTATGCTTATATGCATGCATACAAGTCCTTTGGTTGGTCTCTTACCGCCCTCCCTTTCTGCCCCCCACCCCTCCCCGGCCTTCCCGCTGCAGTTTGACAATCTGTTTGAGGTTGCTCTGCCTCTGTATCTATTATTGTTCAAAAGTTTATAATGGTCTCTATTATCCATGAATGAGTGAGATCATGTGGTATTTTTCCTTCATTGACTGGCTTATTTCACTTAGCATAATGCTCTCCAGTTCCATCCATGCTGTTGCAAATGGTAAGAGTTCCTTCTTTTTTACAGCAGCATAGTATTCCATCATGTACCACAGTTTTCTAATCCATTCATCTACAGATGGGCACTTAGGCTGTTTCCAGATTCTAGCTATGGTGAATTGTGCTGCTATGAACATAGGGGTGCATATATCCTTACTCATTGGTGTTTCTGGTTTCTTGGGATATATTCCTAGAAGTGGGATCACAGGGTCAAATTGGAGTTCCAGTTTTAGTTTTTTGAGGAAACTCCACACTGTCTTCCACAGTGGCTGCACCAGTCTGCATTCCCACCAGCAGTGCACGAGTGTTCCTTTTTCTCCGCATCCTCTCCAGCACTTGTCGTTTGTTGATTTGTTGATGATAGCCAATCTGGCAGGTGTGAGATGGTACCTCATTGTTGTTTTGATTTGCATCTCTCGGATGATTAGTGACTTTGAGCATGTTTTCATATGTCTCTTGGCTTTCTGAATGTCCTCTTTTGAAAAGTGTCTATTTAGGTCCTTTGCCCATTTTTTGATTGGATTGTTTTTTTTAAATTAAATCTTTATTGTTCAGATTATTACATTTGTTCCTCTTTCCCCCCCCCCATAACTCCCCTCCTCCAAGTTCCCGCCCCACCCTCCGCCCTCACTCCCCACCCACTGTCCTCATCCATAGGTGCACGATTTATGTCCAGTCTCTTCCCACATCTCCCACACCCCTTCACCCCCAAGAATAGTCAGTCCATTCCCTTTCTATGTCCCTGATTCTATTATGATCACCAGATTATTTATTCACTTGATTCTTAGATTCACTTGATAGATGCATGTTTGTTGTTCATAATTTGTATCTTTACCTTTTTCTTCTTCCTCTTCTTAAAGGATACCTTTCAGCATTTCATATAATACTGGTTTGGTGGTGATGAACTCCTTTAGCTTTTCCTTATCTGTGAAGCTCTTTATCTGACCTTCAGTTCTGAATGGTAGCTTTGCTGGATAAAGTAATCTTGGTTGTAGGTTCTTGGCATTCATCACTTTGAATATTTCTTGCCACTCCCTTCTGGCCTGCAAAGTTTCTGTTGAGAAATCAGCTGACAGTTGTATGGGTGTTCCCTTGTAGGTAACTGAGTTTCTTTCTCTTGCTGATTTTAAGATTCTCTCTTTGTCTTTTGCTCTTGGCATTTTAATGATGATGTGTCTTGGTGTGGTCCTCTTTGGATTCCTTTTGTTTGGGGTTCTCTGTGCTTCCTGGACTTGTAAGTCTATTTCCTTCACCAGGTAGGGGAAGTTTTCTGTCATTATTTCTTCAATAGGTTTTCAATATCTTGCTCTCTCTCATCTTCTGGCACCTCTATAATTCGGATGTTGGTATGCTTGAAGCTGTCCCAGAGGCTCCTTACACTATCTTCGTATTTTTGTATTCTTTTTTCATTTTGCTTTTCTGGTTGGGTGTTTTTTGCTTCTTCGCATTTCAAATCTTTGCCTTGATTCTTGCGCTCCTTTGGTCTGCTGTTGGGAGTCTGTATAGTATTCGTTATTTCAGTCAGTGTATGCTTAATTTCTAGTTGGTTCTTTATCATAACATCGAGGGTCTCATTAGATTTCTTGAGGATCTCACTACATTTATCAACGGCTTCTAGACAGTTCTTAAGAGACCTTAAAAGTGTGGTTCTGAACTCAATAGCCTCCATTGACAGTTTTGTCCTGTTTCTTTGTCTCCGCATTTTTTATGCCTTCTTGGTGCACCCCCTAGTGGTCTTTGTGCGCAGTCTTGTTATAGTTAAGCCTTGATTGTTGTCGGCAATACCGGGGGTGATTTGACCTCCAGGCTACCTGGCTATGAGAGTCCGCTGTGTCTGCAGTGGGAGAGCTTCTGTGCTGGATCTCTAGGGCGGTGCTAATCTAGCGTTTGCCTGAGGCTATCCGGCAAATGGCTCTGTGCAGGGCTTGGGCGGGACGGGTCCCCGGGGATCTACAGGGCGGGTGGAGCGAGCAGTTATGGCTGCTCTCAGTTCTGTCCCTAGGGGCTCTGCCTCACAGAGTCCCAGCAACCGCTGCAAACCTCGGAGAGAAAGAGTTCCGACCGAAGCCAGACAGTCCCGCTTCTCCTGTTTGAGTCTGGGCCCCTAGAGACTCGCCTGGATCTGGAGCTCAGAGTTTGAAACTCCCTCCCGATTGAAAACAACAACCGCACCCTCCGCCACAAGCCCACTCCGCATGCACTGCGCACCTGAGTATTTCACTTCAGCACTGTGCCTCCTCTGAGTCTGGGTATGATATTCTCTTTCCTCCTAGTTGTAGAATTTCCACTCAGCCAGCCTTCCTGTGGTTCTGGATGATATCTGTTCCATCTTTTAGTTGTTTTTTGAAGTGCTTGATTGAGGCAACAATCTACCGGCGTTAACCTATGCTGCCATCTTGGTTTCTCCTTGATTGGATTGTTTATCTTCCTTTTGTTAAGTTGTATGAGTTCCCTATAAATTTTGGAGATTAGGCCCTTATCAGATATGACATTGGCAAATATGTTTTCCCACACAGTGGGTTTTCTCGTTGTTTTGTTGATGGTTTCTTTTTCTGTTCAGAAGCTTTTTATTTTGATGTAATCCCATTTGTTCATTTTCTCTTTAGTTTCAAGTGCCCTAGGAGCTGTATCAGTGAAGAAATTGCTTCGGCATATGTCTGAGATTTTGTTGCCTTTGGATTCTTCTAGAATTTTTATGGTTTCCTGTAGTACATTTAGGTCCTTTATCCATTTTGAGTTTATTATTGTGTATGGTGTAAGTTGGTGATCTAGTTTCATTTTCTTGCATATATCTGTCCAATTTTCCCAACACCATTTATTGAAGAGACTATCTTGGCTCCATTGTATGTTCTTGCCTCCTTTGTCAAATATTAATTGATCATATTGGTTCGGGTCGATTTCTGGGCTCTCTATTCTATTCCATTGATCTATATGTCTGTTCTTGTGCCAGTACCAGGCAGTTTTGAGAACAGTGGCTTTGTAATACATCTTGATATCTGGTATTGAGATCCAGATACTTTGTTCTTTTTCAGGATTGCTGCAGCTATTCAGGGTCTTTTTTTATTCCAGATGAATTTTTGGAGAGTTCGTTCTAGATCTGTGAAGTATGCTGTTGGTATTTTAATGGGAAGTGCGTTGAATTTATAGATTGCTTTGGGTAGTATGGACATTTTAATGATGTTGATTCTACCAATCCATGAACATGGTATGTTCTTCCATCTGTTTATGTCTTCCTCTATCTCTTTTTTAAATGTCCTGTAGTTTTCTGAGTAGAGGTCTTTTACCTCTTTAGTTAAGTTTATTCCTAGGTAGCTTAATTTTTTGGTGTGATGGTGAATGGGATTGTTTTTATAATCTCTCTTTCTGAAAGTTCACTATTGGTGTATAGAAATGCCTCAGATTTCTTGGTGCAAATTTTGTATCCTGCTACATTGCCAAATTCATGTATTAAGTCTAGTAGCTTTTTGATGGAGTCTCTAGGGTTTTGTATGTATAATATCATGTCATCTGCAAATAAGGACAGTTTTACTTCCTCTTTTCCAATTTGGATGCCTTTTATTTCTTCTTCTTGCCTAATTGCGATGGCTAATACTTCCAGTACTATGTTGAACAGGAGTGGTGAGAGTGGGCATCCCTGTCTTGTTCCTGTTCCTAGGGGAAATGGTGTTAGTTTTTGTCCATTGAGTATGATGTTGGCTGTGGGCCTGTCATATATGGCTTTTATTATGTTGAGGTATGATCCTTCTACTCCCGCCTTGCTGAGAGTTTTTATCAAAAATGGGTGTTGGATTTTGTCAAATGCTTTTTCTGCATCAATTGATATGACCATGTGGTTTTTTTCTTTCAATTTGTTTATGTGATGTATCAGGTTTATTGATTTGCAGATATTGTACCATCCTTGCATCCCTGGGATAAATCCTACTTGGTCATGGTGTATGATCTTTCTGATGTACTGCTGGATCATATTTGCTAAGATTTTGTTGAGGATTTTGGCATCTATGTTCATGAGGGATATTGGCCTGTAATTCTCTTTCATTGTGTTGTCTTTACCTGGTTTTGGTATTAGGGTGATGCTGGCTTCATAGAATGAGCTTGGAAGTGTTCCTTCCTCTTGAATTTTTTGTAGTAGTCTGAGGAGGATAGGTTTTAGTTCTTCCTTGAATGTTTGGTAAAACTCCCCTGTGAAGCTGTCTGGTCCTGGGCTTTTGTTTGATGGAAGCTTTTTGATGACTGCTTCAATTTCTTCCATGGTTATTGGCCTGTTGAGATTTTTAGATTCTTCCTGATTGAGTTTTGGAATGTTGTATTTTTCTAGGAATTTGTCCATTTCCTCCAGGTTGTCTAGTTTGTTGGAGTAGAGCTGTCCATAGTATTTTTTAACAATCCTTTGTATTTCTGTGGGGTCTGTTGTTATTTCGCCTCTATCGTTTCTATAAAGTACTTTTTTGTTCATTGATTTGATATTTGAGATTATACTGCCGTTTTGTTTTCTTGCATCTCATTGAATTTTTTTCAGAACTGCAATCTTTAATTCTATGTAATTTAAATCCCACATTTCCATGTCTTTAAATTCATTTTCTGGAGATTTCAAATTTTCTTCTTGAGCTGTCTTGTTACCTTGGTTATTCATGGTTTTTGATGGATTCCTTCTTTGTCTAGTTACCTATGTATGAGTAATATTTCTCTAGTAGATTAATAAGAAGTCTTTTTATTCTTTTCCAGTAGGTGATACTGAATCACAAGTTTTGTATTTCTCTTGCACTACTTTGGCTTTTCAGATTTCTCTGGGCTGGTATAAGATATCCTGTGTTCCCTAGGAAGGTAGGCATCTCCTCTGTGATCAGTCTCAGGGGATCAACCCTGAGATTGTGGTGGGTGATGAAAGTTTAAATCCATGAAATCCCAGTTCTGTCCCCTGTAGCCAGATGCATCTGTCATTGCAGCCTTAATGGGTGAGGATGGTGTGAACTGGCAGAGGCTGGCTGGTGCCTTTGTTGCTTTGTTCTCTCAATAATGGTTCCTGGCAAATATTTGCAGCCTCACCTCTGTATCTCCACTTGACTATGAGATTAGTCACAGAGTGTGCCTGTCATTCAGGAAAAAAATATTTTTAAATTCCAGTTCTCAGGCTTGCAGATAATGTGCTCTGCAACCTGACACTCACTACTATACCTTCTTTTGGGGTGCACTGCTAGCTCTGGGAGCATGAGGGGAAGGGAGCTCTGCGGGGGTGGGGAGGTGGCCAGGCTCTGTGGCTTTGTTTTTTGGCCTGGAAAAATTGCTCGACAATTGGAGCTGCATCTTTGTGCTTTGTCCTTGCCCAGGTCAGTGGGTTCATCCATAGCACATACTGACAACTCCCACAGGAATGCTCACTGTATTTTGCTGCTTCTCCCAGCTGAAGGGAGTGCAAGAAGCAACCTGATTTCTTCTCTCTTCACAGTGAGATTTGGGCTACATCCCTGGTACCATCTGAGCTCTTCTTTCTTCCCACCTCCTTGGTTGGCTCTCTTGCCCAACTTCGGATGTTTTAATGCATGGGTATCTCTGACTAGTTTGTGATGAGCAGGACATCTTTTGTTGAATTATAGCTGTTCAAATTGCTGAAACTTCAAGGGGAGAGATTAAGAGAACCTTGCAGGTGACCATTCCTCTAACATCACCTATCTCATGTATTTAAAAATCTCTTTGTACTACTGAAGTTCCACCTTAAGAAACACTAAATTTTTTAAAAATGATCTCTCTCTCTCTTTTATTGATTTCAGAGAGGAAGGGAGAGGGCAAGAGATATTGAAACATCAATGATGAGAATCATTGATCAGCTGTCCCCCGCAACCTGGGCATGTGCCCCTGACTGGAATCGAACCCAGAACCCCCAGTCCGCAGGCCCAACACTCTATCCACTGAGCCAAACCAATCAGAGCGTTAGCTCTATCTCATACTGAACTTTCTGTTCTGTTCTATTCATAATGCCTGTATATTTATTTACCAGTCTCACAAAGTTTTTATTATTTATAACATAATATACAATGTTTATATTATTTGTAATACAATGCAACATAACATAATACAGTGTAACATCTGGTATGATATTTCCTACATTGTTGCTCTTCTAAAAATATTTTCATGCTATTCTTGCTTATTTTTACATAAGAACTTTAACATGTCTAGTTGTAGAAAGGCTATCTGCTGGTTTTTTTATGGGAATCACATGAAGTTTGTAATAATCTAAGAATATTGATATTTTTGTATGATGTTGAGTTTTCCTATTCAAGAATAGAATATGTTTTCCATTGTTTAAATGCATTTTTCTATCACGTAGGAGTGTTTTACTGTGTCCTTCATAAATTTTTGTTAACTTTATGCTTTTAAAAATATTAATTCCAATATGAAATGAATTATTTTTATATATGAAGGTATGAAATTTCTGTATGAATAAAGGCGAGCACCTGTGTATGTGTGTTTGTTTGTTTTTTGCTTTAACAGGAATGCCTCCAGTGTTTCCCTAAGTTCTTGGCTTTTAGACTGCAATATATGTATATATCAATTCATATTTTAAAGAATTTTAAAAAAACAAGATTGGGTTTTGAATTTTTCACTTGCTTTTAAAAAAATGTTTTTATGGATTTCAGAGAGGAAGGGAGAGGAAGAGAGAGAGAGAGAGAGAGAGAGAGAGAGAGAGAGAGAGAGAGAGAGAGAAACATCAACGATGAGAGCAAATCATTGATCAGATATTTCCTGCATGACCCATACTGGGGATCGAGCTCATACCCATGCCCTGACCAGGATCTGAACCATGACCTCCTGGTTCATAGGTCAATGCTCAACCACTGAGCCATGCCAGCTGGGCATTTGAACATCTAAAAGGAGAATTACATGATTTTTCTCATTAGATCTAACATTAGTGTTAATCATATTAACAGATGATCTAGTAGTGACCAATTTGTTATTTCAACTAAGTCCAACTGAGACACTATAAAATAACGGTCCCCCCAAATATTTACGTTCTAACCCCTGGAGTCTATAAATATATTCTTACATGGAAAAAGGGATTTTGCAGATGTGATTAAGTTAAGGATCTTGAGATGAAGAAATTATTCTAGGTTACCTAAGTAAGTCCAGTATAAACGAAAGGGTTCTTATAAGACTAAGAGGGAGGAGTGACCATGACCCAGTGACGTGGCATACCCAGCTACCTGACCCTGCCATCGCAACCCAGCATGCCTGACCCTGCTACCACTGCCCAACCTCACTGCCACCCAGTGCACTGGTCCAGGTTGTGTGGCCCCACTACCAGAAGTCAAGGCTGGGAACTAGTGTTTGTTGGAGAGGGGGATGTCGCCTACCCTGGGCCAGGGTGCTTCTAGCTAGGGCCAGATGGAGACTGAAAAAGCTACAGGTCTGTGGGAGCTCTTGGTGGATAACAGGATGTGGACTGGACAGTGAGTTCTCGGAAGGAAGATCAGTCCTGCCCAACTGGAGCACAAGAGAAGTACTATTTACCCCACGTGCAGAAAGGTTACTTCTGCCCTGCCCTGCAGTGACCTAAGGCAAGAGAGAATGGTGCTAGACAGGAAATCTGCACATCTGCAGCTGGCTCTGGAGGTGCAAGGGACTTAGGCATTAGCCCTTGTTGGAGCCTGGGTAGAGTGCCCACCCAGCAGGAGCCAGCAGTGTTGAAAGTTTGGAGTGTCAAGCTGGGATGATTTTTATTAATATTATTATTTTTTTATTTCAGAGAGGAAGGGAGAGGGAGAGATAGAAACATCGATGATGAGAGAGAACCATTGATTGGCTGCCTCCTGCATGCCCCACACTGGGGATCAAGTTTGCAACCGAGACATATACGCTGACTAGGAATTGAACTGTGACCTCCTGGTTCATAGGTCAATGCTCAAACCCTGAGCAACACTGGGCAGGCTATTTTTATTAACATTTTAAGCACCTCCTGCTTGAGGTGGCAGTGAGGGGGTGCCAGAGAGTCTGAAGAGCTGAGACATTAAAAGTAGAGGAACTGCCCACCCCACTACCCCACTACAAGCTACAGACATGACTCCCAACGAATCTATTCAAACCATTCTGGTCAGGACCATGTCCACAGGGGCAGGGAGCACAGCTCAGGACAGGGACATTCAAGGTGTGAGACTTGAGGCAGACCCAGCCTCTGGGCTATGGAGGCCCCACCCACTGGACACCTTGGGGAAGTTCCTCATAAAGGGCCTGCAAAAAGACTTACTTGGACTCACTTCTGAGCTCCAGCACAGACACAGCAGTTTGAAAGGCATTAGAGACATATGGGGAGGAACTGAATTGTTTGGCATCAGGGTGAGAGCTGGAGAGTAGCTTTCTCCCAGACAGAAGTGCTGGCAGAAGCCACTGTTCCTTTGATGACCCCTTCCTCCACAGAGCCAGAAGACTGGTGACATATCTGCGTTTCCAACAATCTAGTTTACATTGCTTGCCCCACCTGATGATTGGTTCCCTGAGGTCCTGCCCCACCCAACTTTCCAGCCCACCCAAGCTGTCTCCAGTGGCTTTAATATCAGGCTTCAGATTTTCATAAAATCTCTCAAACAAGCAGCATCTAGTCTTTAGCAAGCTGATACCACTCGCTAAGTGGCCCCAGGCCCATCACTACCAACATCCAGCCTTGGTTTACATGTTGGCCTGGCCTGGCACCTCCAAGGCCAGCATAAGAAGCAGACATCTGCATATCACTTTGCACCTATGGCAGTGACTAATCTTGGCCTGCATCTCCTGGGAGGCCCCAGAGCCAGCACACCCAGTGGCAGTTTTAGACCACTTCAAAGCATCACCACCCAACCATCTCCACAAGTAACACACTCAAGGGTTGACTCTGTGGGTACTTCAGAGCCCTGCTGAAGTAAGCCTTGCTCTGTGTGGTGGGCCCCTGCACAGCTGATCCTCCAAGGTGGTTGGAGGTGGGTGGGCAGTGGCTACATCTAGTCCTTGCAGCTTATCATCTCAAGTAAATGCATCCCATTGATGTGCCCACAGCAATCAAGACTCAATTACAACAGAAGGGTGGATAGCCCACACCTTGAATGCCCAGCTGGGGTGATCAGCAAGGCTGTGCCATTGAACACTACAGGACACCTACTACATTAGGCCATGCTACCAAGCCTAGGAGATGTAACAGCTCAACCTAATACATAGAAACAAACACAGGGAGGTGGCTAAAATGAGGAGACAAAGAAACATGTCCCAAATGAAAGAACAGAACATAACTCTAGAAAAATAACTAAACAAAATGGAGACAAGCAATCTACTAGATTCAGAGTTAAAAACAATGGTTATAAGGATGCCCAAGGAACTTAGTGAGTACCACAACAGCATAAAAAATAACCAGTCAGAAATGAAGGATGCACTAACTTAAATAATGAATAATTTAAAGGTAATCAACAGTAGAGTAGGTGAATCTGAGAATCAAACCATCAATTTGGAATATAAGGAAGTAAAAAAACACCCAATCAGAAGAGCAAAAAGAAAGAAAAATCCAAAAAATGGGGATAGTGTAAGGAGCTTCTGGGACAACGTCAAGCATACTAACATTCGCATCATGGGGGTGCTAGAAGGAGAAGAGAGAGCTCAAGAAATTGAAAATCTATTTGAAAAAATAATGACAGAGAGCTTCCCTAACTTCATGAAGGAAACAGACACACAAGTCCAGGAATCACAGAGTTCCAAAGAAGAACACAAAGAGGCTCATGCCAAGACATATCATAATTAAAATGCAAAAGGTTAAAGACAAAGAGAAAATCTTAAAAGCAGCAAGAGAAAAGCAGTTAGCTACCTACAAGGCAGCTCCCACAGACTGTCAGCTGATTTCTCAAAAAGAAAAGAAAAGAAAAAACAACAAAAACTGCAGGCCCGAGAGAGTGACAAAAAATATTCTAAGAGATGAAAGACAAGGAACTACAATCAAGATTATTCTATCCGCCGAAACCGGTTTGGTTCAGTGGATAGAGCGTCGGTTTGCGGACTGAAAGGTCCCAGGTTCGATTCCGGTCAAGGGCATGTACCTGGGTTGTGGGCACATCCCCAGTGGGGAGTGTGCAGGAGGCAGCTGATCGATGTTTCTCTCTCATCGATGTTTCTAACTCTCTATCTCTCTCCCTTCCTCTCTGTAAAAAAAATCAATTAAAAAATATATATAAAAAAAAGATTATTCTATCCGGCAAAGATATCATTTAGAATCACTGGACAGATAAAGAGCTTCCCAGACAAGAAAAAGCTAAAGGAGTTCATCAACATCAAACCAGTGTAATTTAAAATGTTAAAGAGTCTTCCCAAAGAAGAAATAATGATAGACAACTTCCATAATCTGGTAAAGGAAAAAGTCACACAAGTTCAGGAAACACAAGAGTCTCAATCAAGATGAACCCCAAAAGACCCACACCTAGACACATCACAATTAAAATGGCAAATCTTAAAGACAAAGAGAGAATCTTAAAGGCAGCAAGAGAGAGACAAAAAGTTACCTACTAGGGAGCTCCCATTAGACTACCAGCTGATTTCTCAATAGAAACACTTCAGGCCAGAAGGGAGTAGTATGAGGTATACAAAGTTATGAAAAGCAAGGGACTCAATCTAAGACCACTCTTTCCAGCAAGAGTATCATTTAAAATTGAAGGCAAAATAAAGAGCTTCCTAGACTAAAAAGACTAAAGGAGTACATTATCACCAAGTCATCATTGTAAGAAATGGACTGCTTTAAGAAGAAGAAAATTGGAGAGGAACAAAGGTATAAAGAAAAAAATGGCAATAAATAAGTACTTCTCATTAATAATATTAAGTGTAAAAGGACTAAATTCCCCTACCAAACACATAGTGTAGCTGAATGGGTAAGAAATTCACCTGTATCTATGCTGTCTACAAGAGACCCAACTTAGAACAAAATATTCACACAGACTGAAAGTGAAGGGATGGAAAAAAATATTCCATACAAATGGAAACAAAAAATAAATTTGGGTAGCAATACTCATATCTGAATTAATATACTTCAAAACAAAAGCCATAGCAAGAGACAGAGAAGATCATTACATACTACTAAAGGGATCTATCCAACAAGAAAATATAACCATTGTTAACATATATGCATCCAATACAGGAGCACCTAAATATATAAAAATATACTTGGTGGACTTTAAGGGAGAGACAGACAGAAATACAGTTATAGTAGAGTACTTTAATATCCCACTGACATCACTGAATAGATCTTCCAGACAAAAAAAATCAACAAGGAAATAGTGTCCTTAAATGACACACTAGATCAGTTGTATATAATTGATATTTACAGAACATTTCATCAACAAATGGCAGAATATACATTCTTTTCAAATGCACATTGATCATTCTCAAAGACAGACCATATGTTAGGACACAAAATAAGTCTTAACAAATTCAAGAAGTTTGAAATCATATCAAGCACCATCTCAGATCATGACATGAAACTGGAAATCAACTACAATAAAAAAACTCAAAAACATTCAAACACATAGAGGTTAAATATCATGTTATTAAACAATGAATGGACCACCAATAAGACCACAGAATAAATAAAAAAGAAATGCAAATGAACACACAACAAACCAAAATATATGGGACACAGCAAAAACAGTCCTGAAAGGTAAACTCATAGCATTACAAGCCTACTTCAAGAAACAAGAAAAAGCTCAAATAAGCAATCTAACCCAATAACTGAAATAATTAGAAAGAGAACAACATGAAAAGCCCAGAGTAAGTAGAAGGAAGAAAGTAATAAAGATAGGAGTGGAAATAAATGGCACAGAGAAAAAAATCAATGAAACCAAGACCTAGTTCTTTGAGAAGACAAACAAGATTGATGAACCTTTAGCCACACTCATGAAGAAACAAAGAGAGAACCCAAATAAGTAAAATCAGAAATTAAAAGGTGGAGTAACAACTGACACCACAGAAATACAGAAGATTGTAAGAAAATAGTATGAACAACTATGTGTCAACAAACTAACAACCTGGACGAAATGAACAAATTCCTAGAAAAAGACAATCTTCTAAAACTGAATTAGGAAGAATCAGAAAACCTGATAAGAAGTAATGAAATTGAAGCAGTAATCAATAAACTCAGCAAACAAAAGTCTGGACCACATGGCTTCACAGGCAAGTTTTACTAAACATTCAAGGAAGAATTAGCACCAATCCTCCTCAAACTATTACAAAAAATTTAAGAGGATGGAACATTTCCAAGTTCTTCTTATGAGGCCAGCATTATCCTAATTCCAAAACCAGATAAAGATACTACAAAGAAAGAGAATTACAGGCCAATATCCCTGGTGAACTAATATCCTCAACAAAATATTAGCAAATCAGATCCAGCCATACAATATAAATATTATACACTATGACCAAATATGCTTTATTTAAAAGATTCAAGGCTGGTACAATATTCACAAATCAGTAAGTGTAATACATCACATAAACAAAATGAAGATTAAAATTCACATGATCATATCAATAGATGCAGAAAAAGCATTCAACAAAATCCAACACCCATTTTTAATAAAAACTCTCAGCATAGTGGGAATAAAGGGATCATACCTCAACACAATAAAGGCCATATGACAAACCTACAGCCAACATAATACTCAATGGGCAAAAACTAAAAACATTTTCCTCAAGAACAGGAACAAGGCAGGGATGTCCACTTTCACCACTCTTATTCAACATAGTACTAGAAGTCATAGCCACAGTGATCAGACAAGAAGAAAAAAATAAATGGCACCCTAATTGGAAAGGAGCAAGTCAAATTGTCATTATTCACAGATGATATGATATTGTACATAGAAAACCCTAAAGACTCCACCAAAAAAAACTACTAGTTAAAAAATATGAATTCGGCAAGGTAGCAGGATACAAAATCAACATACAGAAATTGATGGCATTTCTTATACACCAATAATGAACTCTCAGCAAGAGAAACTAAAAAAAGTCACTATTGCAACAACAAAAAAATAAGATACCTTGGAATAAACTTAACCAAGGAGGTAAAAGACCTGTACTTGGAAAACTATAGGACATTGAAAAATGAAATAGAGGAAGATACAAACAAGTGGAAGACTATCCCATGTTCATGGGTTGGAGGAATTAATATCATTAAAATATCCACACTACCCAAAGCAATATATAGATTGAATGCAATCCCTATTATAATACCAACGGCATATTTTACAGATTTGTAACAAATGCTCCAAAAATTTATATGGAAACAAAAAAGACCCTGAATAGCTGTAGCAATCTTGAGAAAGAACAAAGTTGGAGGAATCATAATACCAGATATCAAACTATATTCCAAAGCTATTGTAATCAAAACAGCCTGGTACTGGCATAAGAACAGGCAGATAGGTCAATGGTACAGAAGAGAGGACCCATAAATGAACTCATGCCTTTATGGTCAATTACTATTTGACAAAGGAGGCAAAAACATACAATGGAGTAAAGACAGTCCCTTCAATAAATGGTGCTGGGAAAATTACTCCTGTACATGCAGAAAATGAATCTAGATCATCAACTTAGACCATCCACAAGAATATACTCAAAATGGATAAAAGAGTTAAATGTAAGTCATGAAGCCATAAAAATCCTAGAAGAAAACAGGCAGTAAAATCTCAGATATCTGAAGTAGCAGAATTTTCACTGGTACATCTAGGTCAAGAGAAACAAAGGGAAAAAATACAGAAATGTGACTACATCAAACAGCAAAGGAAACCATCACAAAAATGAAAATAGAATCTACAGTATGGGAAAACATATTTGCTAATTATACATTTGATAAAGGGTTAATTTCCAAAATACATAACGAACTCCTACAACTCAAAAAAGGAAGGCAAATAACCCAATTAAAATGGGCATAGGTCGAAACCGGTTTGGCTCAGTGGATAGAGCATCGGCCTGTGGACTGAAAGGTCCCAGGTTCGATTCCGGTCAAGGGCATGTACCTGGGTTGCGGGCACATCCCCAGTAGGAGATGTGCAGGAGGCAGCTGATCGATGTTTCTCTCTCATCGATGTTTCTAACTCTCTATCTCTCTCCCTTCCTCTCTGTAAAAAATCAATAAAATATATTTTTAAAAAATGGGCATGGGGCATGAGTGGGGGGGGGGTAGGGGGTAATGTGGGGATAAGGACACAAATGTAATAACTTAATCAATAAAAAAATTAAAAAAAATAATAAATTGCCCTGGCCGGTTTGGCTCAGTGGATGGAGCGTCAGCCTGCAGACTGAAGGGTCCCAGGTTCGATTCCAGTCAAGGGCATGTACCTTGGTTGCGGGCACATCCCCAGTAGGGGGTGTGCAGAAGGCAGCTGATCGCTGTTTCTCTCTCATCGATGTTTCTAACTCTCTATTCCCTCTCCCTTCTTCTCTGTAAAAAAAATCAATAAAATATATTTTAAAAATAAATTTAAAAAAATGGGCATGGGACCTGAATTGATACTTCTCCAAAGAGGACATACAGATGACCAAAAGATATATGAAAAATGCTCAATGTCATTAATCATCAGAGAGATGCAAATTAAAACTTCAATTAATAAGTTATCACCTCACACCTGTCAGAATGGGTACCATCAATAAATTATCAAACAACAAGTGGGGCGAGGATGTGGAGAAAAGGGAACGCTAGTGCACTGCTGATGGGAATGCAGATTGCTGCAGCCACTATGGAAAACAGTATGGAATTTACTAAAAAAAATTAAAAATGGAACTGTCGTTTGATCCAGCAATCCCACTTGTAAGAATATATCCTAAGAATCCTGAAACACCAAGCAGGAAGTATATATGTTTATAGTAGTGTTATTTACAACAGCCAAGATCTGGAAACAGCCTAAGTGCCTATCAATAGAGGAGTGGATAAGAAATCTGTGGTACATTTACATGATGGAATACTATGCAGTTGTAAAAAAGAAGCCACAGCATGGATGGATCTGCTGAAATAAGCCAATCAGTGAAAAACAAATATCACATGATCACACTTATATGTGGAATCTATTGAGCATAATAAACTGACAAAACAGGTCCAGAGGCATGGATGCATGGAACAGATTGACAGATCTCAGAGTGGAGAGGGGTATGGAGATGGGAAGATATTAACCAAAGAACTTATATACATACCAGAGGCCCGGTGCATGGGTAGGGTCCCTAGTCCTGGCCGTCAATCAGGGCCAATCAGGGTCTTCCCACTGCCAGCTGGGCCTTCCTTCATTCCGTGCTGCCCCCTGGTGGCCAGTGCACATCATAGTGAGTGATAGAACTCCCGGTTTCCCAGTCGAACTCCCAAGGAGAAACTTTGCATATTAGCCTTTTATATATATGCATAGTCCATGGACACAGACAATAGTGTGGTGAAGGCCTGGGATTGGGGTGGGGCCTGGGTGGAGGGGATCAAAGGGGGTAAGAAATGGGGGACACATCTATAATATTGTCAATAATAAAAAAATATTAAAAAACATGGTAAACTAAGTTTAGGTCCATCCACTCTCTGGAAAGTCAAGCACAAAGTTAAGAAAGAAGAGGAATCAGCAAATACCGAGCACATCTCAACAACCCTGTCGAACAGGTTATTATGGTCTCTATTAGGATGAGAAAAATGACTGAAAGATTAGATAACAGTCACAAGGACTCTGCTACTAAACAAGGAGGGTTTGAATTAAGATCTGTCTCCAAAATGCCTCCAAATATATCCAAATGACTTTTATTATTTCTCTAAATTCTCTTGAAGACAGAAGTTACTGATAAAGATTATGTTGCAGTTGTGCCCATCTTCTCCTAGTGTATTTTATTGCACTAGACATCTGCACATTCATTTGCCAGCTTTATTTATTATATCTAGCTAATATGCAACTAATTAATTTGCTACATACAGAAACATCAATCTTGATAGTAATAATGTTATTTTAATAGGTTACACATTTAATCCCATTAATCTTTCTTAACATACATTTTTTAATTAATTACTTTTTCAAATATGTTTTTATTGATTTCAGAGAAAGGAAGGGAGAGAGAGAGAGATAGAAACATCAAGGATGAGAATCATCCATCGGCTGCCTCCTGCACGCCCTCTACTGGCGATCAATCCTGCAACCCGGGCAAGCGCTTTGACCAGGAATCGAACCATAATCTCTTGGTTCATGGGTCCTCACTCAACCACTGATTACACTGGCCAGGCAACATGCAAACATTTTAAAAGAAGTAAGATTAAAGAAGGACTTACTGTCAGTTTTATTATACAAAACTACAGCAATATATTCTTTCCAGAACCCTCCACTTTTCTTCCACTTGATAAAAAATAGTTATTATCCAAAAGTAAAATTACAAAAAGTAAGTTTGTGATGTGGACAATTAGAGAGTGAGAGAGAAACAGAAAGATTGAGGGAAAGAGAAACATAAAACTGAATATCATACCCATTCCCACCCTAAATATAAATCATAAAGGAGCCCAATATGGTTTCCCCTGGTATCACGCTGTGTGACTAAGGCACTGAGTCCTTGCAGCTAACAGTACTCTGAGCTGGTAGAGCATACATAATTAAGTAGACTACACATGAATACCGCTGCAACATCTGGATTAGTTATCAAAACAGCAAAACCCCATCTGATACCCCAGCATAAAGCACATGTTCTGGAACTCTTTCTGCTATGGACTACTTGCTTGAATCACAAAACTACCACAACATACCCAATATGAAAGAATTAATGTGAATAGTCAAAAACCATTTAGGAAATTAAATCTGTAATTAAAATCTCCCCCAAAGACAAATCTCCAAAGTCAGATAATTTCACTGGAAAATTCTGCCAAATGCTTAACAACTACAATTCTTTCAGAAAATAGAATGCTAATATTACCTTGATACTAAGACAGACAAAAACTGTATAAAATAAGAAATATATAATCTAATATACTTCATGAATATAGACACAAAAATCCTTAGCAAAACTGTAGAGAATTCAGCAGTATATAAAAACATTTTACATGACCAAATGGAGTTCACTCCAGGGCTTTGAAATTAATATAATCTACTATTTTAACAAACTGAAGAAGAAAACAATCATATCAATTGAGACAGACTTAACATTAGTTAAAATTCAACACCCATTCATGATAAAAACTCAGAAAAATAGGAATAGAGAAACTTCAATTGATAAAAAATACCTACAAAAAAACAACAGTAAATATTATACTTAATGGTATAATAGTAAATCCTTTCTCCTGAAGACCAAGAAGCAAGAATTTCTGCTCTCACCACTCTTATTTAACATAGTGCTTGAAGTTTTGTGTGTGCAATAAGGAAAGGCTATAAAAGGCATACAGATAAAACTGACCTTATTTATAGATGACATGACTGATTTATGTAGAAAACCTCAACAAGTCATTAAAAATATTCTAGAACAAGTGAGTTCAGAAAAGTCACAAGGTAGAAGATAAACATGCAAAAATCAGTTGTATTTCTATATACTAGCAACTGACATGTGAACACTGAAATTAAAAATATGTACACCCTGGCCAATGTGGCTCAGTTGATTGAGCATCATCCCGTGTATCAAAAGGTGCTGGTTCAATCCTGGTCAGGGCACATGCCCAGGTTGTGGATTATGGAAAGCAACTGATGGATGTTTCTTTCTTTATTTCTCTCTCTCCCCTCCTTTCCTCTCTCAATAAAAAAAAAAATCAATAAAAAACCATATTATTTATAATCAGTAAAAAATACATAGGTGTAAATCTCAAAACATATATAGGATTTGTGAAACTATACAACACTGGTGAAAGACATAAAAGATATAAAAATATATAAACACTATTCCTATGGATGGAAAGACTAAACATAGTAAAAATGTAAATTCTCTCCACATTGATGCAATTTCTGTTAAAAATCCCAGCAAGAATTTTTGAAGACATATTATTGCTGCTGTAACAAATGGTTTAAAAGAATACAAATTACCTTAGAGTTCTGTTTAAGTCCAAGATGGGTCTTACTGTACTAAAAGCAAGTGTGAGTAGCAGGGCTGCATTTCCTTCTGGAGGTTCAAAAAGGGCCTTCTTATTTTTCTTCCTTCTCCTCATTATTATTATTGTTATTGCCATTTCCAGCTTCTAGAGACTGCCTGCCTGCATTCTTTGGCTCATGGCCCTCTGTATCCATCTTCAAAGCAGGCAACAACAGGTAGAGTCCTCACAGCACATCACTCTGACTTCTTTTACTTTCCTCTTCTGTTTTAAAGACCTTTGTTATTACATTACACCCACCTGAATACTGTAATCCAGCATAATTATACTTAAGGAAAGATGGTTAGCAACATTGATTCCATCTGCAAACTCAATTCTCCTTGCCATGTAACAGAGATTCACAGATTCCAGGGATTAGGATGTGGATATATTGTAGGGCCACTATTTTGTTACCAAAATAAATATAGTTCAGATTACTCTAAAATTTATATGGAAAGACATAGGAACTGAATTAGATAAAGTAATTTTGATAAAGACTAAAGTGGAAGGAATTAACTCTACCCAATTTCAAGACTTAATGTATAGATACAATAACAAAGACTGTGTGGTATTGGCAAAAAGTGACCCATAGGTTAATGAAACAAAACAAAGAACCCAGAAAGAGATTCACATAAGCACACCCAACTGATTTTTGACAAAGTTGTAAAAAAAATTCAATGGAGGTAAGCCAATCTTTTCACAAATGGTGCTGAAACAATTGGGGTTTCATGGGCAAAAACAAAACAAACCAAAATTATCTGCCTAAGTCATATGCTTTTAATTCAGATAAGATTACTCATATGATTACAATAACATAACACAAATGAACAAAAAATGGATCATAGAATTACATGCAAAAACATAAAACTATGAAACTTTTAGGAAAAAAACACAAAGAAATATATTTGAGGATGTAGAGCCAGACAAAGAGATCTTAGAATGGAAAACAAAATTATGATTCACAAAAGACAAATTTGATAAATTGGACCTCTTCAAAATGAAAATCTTGCTCTCTTAACATGTCAGTTCTGCCATACTCAGAGTGGTCACAGAGCCCACAGACTCAAGGAGAATGGATACAGACTACAACTGTTGATAGAATTGTAAATAACTTATGCACATCTTGAATATGTCACAGCTTTCTATCCAAAATGATTTAATGTTACTCCCACATGCAAAATGCACTCAGCCCCCCCCCTCCCAAAACTCCAGAAGTTTCATCCCAATACAGCATCACGTTCAATATTAGGATCCAGGATTTCATCATCTAAATCAGGCTTAGGGAGACGGAAGATGGCGGCGATATAGGCAGACGCGTCCCAGGTCGTGTCCGGGAGCAAATGGAATGAGCAGCTGAAACTAGTAACACCCACACCGAATTGGCGAAATTGCTCAGCTGGTGAGACAGTTTGCAGCCGGGAAGAGCAGAACTCCCCTGGAAAGGTAAAAAAACCAGGGATTTGGGCAGGAAAGTTTGCCAGACCTCTGAGCCCAGAGGGTCCGAGGGAGACCGCGTGGCAGACAGCCGCGTCCCTTGGGACAGGCACAGCCCCTGACGGGGGGGGGGGGGGGGGGGGGGGGCGGGGGGGGGGGAAGGAGAACGCCGGGATTCCTGGCGCCGCCAGGGAAATTGAGAGCTGGGTTCTGTGATCACAGAGGACTGAGCCTAAAGGGGGTAGCCTGAAGAGCTGACCTGACCATGCAGTCCCGGTAAGAGAAGAAGCTTACAGAAACCAAACCTTCCTCGTTTCCGTGGCCGGCGTTTGTTTGTTTTCACTGAATCCTGTTCATGGGACATTTCGGATACAGACACTCACCTGTGCTGAAGAGAGGGAGAGTGTGCGGAGGAGTGGAATCTGGGGAGAGACTGGGGAGAGAGGGGGAGCCGGGAGAGGTGGCAGCGAATTGAGTGCTGAGACACCCCTGAGCCCAAGACTGGGGCAGCCATTCTCTCCAGATAGTGAGACTCCTCCCCTCAGCCCCCAGGCAAGGAGCATAGCCACACCCAGATTCCACCCTGTACGAGATCAAGGATTAAAATAACCTTATCAGTCCCTGGGAGTTAACAGGGTCTGGCCTATAGAGGGATTTTCAACCCCAGCAACAACACAGCGCCAGTAACTAACTATTACGCAGTCAGCTCTGGGCAGTGAACTTCCACTGGACAGAGAGGCCCTATAGCCTCAGAGGCCAACCCCAGAACACTGCCACCCAGAGGCTGACCCACAAACTGACTCTTTGCTAAACACAAAATAAGGCAGTCTGGGAAATAAATGCGGCCTGCTTTACAATAAGGACTGTGGTTTACAACACAGAGGAACAGTATATCGCAGGGAAACTCAACACTCTCCTGAATACCTGGCAGGTCTAAGGCGAGCCACACTGAAGAATAGAAGAACCGAAGGACCTTCACTACTGCATTTTTTTCTTTTTTCACCTTTTAACTAAGAAACCATTTTTTTCCTTTTTTTTTCTTTTCTTTTTTTTTCTTCTTTTTCCATCAACTGATTTTACCCTTTTAATTACTACCTTCTTATTTTTAACCAGTATTATTACTGCTACCATTTTACCATTTTTTAAAGTGCCATTTTATTTTCTCTTTATTTTATTTTGGGATTAGTGTTCTCCATTCTATTTTCATCGTTATATTATTGGTTGTTTCTAGTCTGCATTCATCTCCAGGGAACTGTTGCTGGAATTTGTTGGGATTAATGGCTGTTCTATAGGAGTATTCTCCTCATATAAAAAGTCTCTTCCCCTCTTCCACTTCATTCTCTCTTTTCGCTCTATTTTTTTTTCTTTTCTTTTCTTTTCTCGCTTTTATTTCCCCCCCTCCTTTTTCCCAATTTTATTTTTGCACTCCTTTTTTTGGTCCCTACTTTTCTTTTCTTTTTTCTCTTTTATCTTTTTCTCTTCCTTCTTCCTTATCCCCTAATTCTCTTAATTCGGGTGGTCACCTTTATTTGGGGTTATTAATATCGTGAATATATTTGTGTATAGTGCCTGGTACGTGGTGCCTTGTTGTGTTGTATTTTGTGCCTTTAAATCAACGCAGCAGATCCAAGCAACAGCAACCTCCTGAACACCACATCCTCTGCTGAGGAACAGCAGCTGTACGTGAAACCTCGCCCCACCAGCCAGAAGAGCCACCACAGCTGTGAACAGCACCCACCAGAGGAGCTGCTGCCAACTGAAGAGCAGCTGCTACCGCAACCGCCCGAAGAGCAACCACAGACCAAGGAGTCACTGCCACCAAGGGAGCAACCACTGAACGACTCAACGTCTAGATATGTCAGTGAGATCAAACATGGGTAGACAAAGAAACCCCCAAAGGAAAGAGAAGGAGGACTCTCCAGAAAAGCAGCTAAGTAATACAGAGGCATGCAACATGACAGAAAAAGAATTCAGAATAAGGGTCCTAGAGTGCATAAACCGGATGGAGGAAAAAATCGACAACCTCTGCAAGAAGCAAGAAGAAACAGATGAAAAAATCGATAACATATGGAAGAAGCAAGAAGAAACAGATGAAAAAATCGATAACATATGGAAGAAGCTAGAAGAAACAGATGAAAAAATCGACAACCTCTGCAAGAAGCAAGAAGAAACAGATGAAAAAATCGATAACATATGGAAGAAGCTAGAAGAAACAGATGAAAAAATCAATAACTTAAGTAAGACCCAAGAAGAAATGAAGAGTGATATAGCTGCAATGAAAAACTCGATTGAAAGTATCAACAGTAGACTAGTAGAAGCAGAGGACTGAATTAGTGAATTAGAAGACAAGGAAGCAAAACACACCCAAAATGTACTGCAATTGGAGAAAAAAATTAAAAGACAGGAGGAGAGCCTAAGGGAGCTTTGGGACAACATGAAATGAAACAACATACGAATAATAGGAGTACCAGAACAACAGAAGGATGAACAAGGATTAGAAAACCTATTAGAAGAAATAATATCAGAAAACTTCCCTGAGGTGGGGAAGAAAAAAGTCACACAAGCCCAGAGAGTCCCAAACAAGGTGAACCCGAAAAGACCCACACCAAGACACATCATAATTACCATGGCAAATGTTCAGGACAAAGAGAGAATCTTACAGGCTGCAAGAGAGAGACGGAAAGTTACATACAAGGGATCTCCCATTAGATTGTCAAATGATTTCTCAACAGAAACACATCAGGCCAGAAAAGAATGGACTGAAATTTACAAAGTGATGCAAAGCAAAGGACTGAATCCAAGAATACTCTATCCAGCAAGGCTATCATTCAAACTTGAAGGGGAAATAAGAAGCTTCACAGACAAAAAAAGGCTAAGGGAGTTTATCACCACCAAGGAATGCTAAAGGGACTGGTATAAAAAGAAGAAATAAAAAGCTCAGAAAGAAAACAGCCACACACACACACACACAAAGAAATGGCTACAAACAAGTACCTTTCAATAATAACTTTAAACGTAAATGGACTAAATGCTCCAACCAAAAGACACCGAGTGGCTGAATGGATAAAAAAACATGACCCATACATCTGCTGTCTACAAGAAACCCACCTCATTAGAAGGGACTCACACAGACTGAAAGTGAAAGGATGGAAAAATATCTTTCAGGCAAATGGAAAGGAAAAGAAAGCTGGGGTAGCAATACTTATATCAGACAAAATAGACCTCAAAGTGAAGGCCATAACAAGAGATAAGGAAGGCCACTTCATAATACTAAAGGGTTCAATACAACAAGAAGATATAACCCTGGTAAACATATATGCACCCAATGCAGGAGCACCCAAATTCATAAAAAAACTCCTGGAAGATATCAAAGGAGAGATCGACAACAATACAATCATAGTAGGAGACTTTAATACACCACTGACAGCACTGGATAAGCCCTCTAAACAAACAATCAGCAAAGATACAGCAATCCTAAATGACTCACTAGATCAGATGGACTTAATAGACATCTTCAGAACACTTCACCCCAAAGCCAGGGAATATACGTTCTTCTCAGGTGCTCATGGGACATCTTCAAAAATAGACCACATATTGGGTCACAAGCAAAGTATCCCCAAATTCAAGAAGATTGAAATCATAAAGAGCGTCTTCGCAGACCACGATGGCATAATATTAGAAATAAGCTACAATAAAAACAACCCAAAATACTCAAACACCTGGAAGCTGAATAGCATGCTATTAAATATTGATTGGGTTACCAATGAGATCAAATAAGAAATTAAAAACATCCTGGAAAGTAATGACAATGAAAACACAACAATCCAAAACCTATGGGATGCAATGAAAGCAGTCCTGAGAGGGAAGTTTATAGCTCTACAGGCCTATCTCAAAAAAAACAAGAAAAAATGGTAGTAAATCCCCTAACTCTACAACTCAAAGAATTAGGAAGAGAGCAACAAGAAAACCCCAGAGTGAGCAGAAGGAAGGAGATAATAAAGCTTAGAGCAGAAATAAATGACATAGAGACCAAAAAAAAACAATACAGAAAATCAATGAAACCAAGAGCTGGTTCTTTGAAAGGATAAACAAGATTGACAAACCTCTAGTCAGACTCACCAAGAAGCAAAGAGAGAGGACCCAAATAAACAAAGTCAGAAACGATAGAGGCGAAATAACAACAGACCCCACAGAAATACAAATGATTGTTAAAAAATACTATGGACAGCTCTACTCCAACAAACTAGACAACCTGGAGGAAATGGACAAATTCCTAGAAAAATACAACATTCCAAAACTCAATCAGGAAGAATCTAAAAATCTCAACAGGCCAATAACCATGGAAGAAATTGAAGCAGTCATCAAAAAGCTTCCATCAAACAAAAGCCCAGGACCAGACGGCTTCACAGGGGAGTTTTACCAAACATTCAAGGAAGAACTAAAACCTATCCTCCTCAGACTACTACAAAAAATTCAAGAGGAAGGAACACTTCCAAGCTCATTCTATGAAGCCAGCATCACCCTAATACCAAAACCAGGTAAAGACAACACAATGAAAGAGAATTACAGGCCAATATCCCTCATGAACATAGATGCCAAAATCCTCAACAAAATCTTAGCAAATCGGATCCAGCAGTACATCAGAAAGATCATACACCATGACCAAGTAGGATTTATCCCAGGGATGTAAGGATGGTACAATATCCGCAAATCAATAAACGTGATACATCACATAAACAAATTGAAAGAAAAAAACCACATGGTCTTATCAATTGATGCAGAAAAAGCATTTGACAAAATTCAACACCCATTTTTGATAAAAACTCTCAGCAAGGTGGGAGTAGAAGGATCATACCTCAACATAATAAAAGCCATATATGACAGGCCCACAGCCAACATCATACTCAATGGACAAAAACTAACACCATTTCCCCTAAGAAGAGGAACAAGACAGGGATGCCCCCTCTCACCACTCCTGTTCAACATAGTACTGGAAGTGTTAGCCATTGCAATTCGGCAAGAAGAAGAAATAAAAGGCATCCAAATTGGAAAAGAGGAAGTAAAACTGTCCTTATTTGCAGATGACATGATATTATACATACAAAACCCTAGAGATTCCATCAAAAAGCTACTAGACTTAATACATGAATTTGGCAATGTAGCAGGATACAAAATTAACCCCAAGAAATCTGAGGCATTTCTATACACCAATAATGAACTTTCAGAAAGAGAGATTATAAAAACAATCCCATTTACCATTGCACCAAAAAAATTAAGCTACCTAGGAATAAACTTAACTAAAGAGGTAAAAGACCTCTACTCAGAAAACTACAGGACGTTGAAAAAAGATATAGAGGAAGACATAAACAGATGGAAGAACATACCGTGTTCATGGATTGGTAAAATCAACATCATTAAAATGTCCATACTACCCAAAGCAATCTATAAATTCAACGCACTTCCCATTAAAATACCAACAGCATACTTCACAGATCTAGAACGAACTCTCCAAAAATTCATCTGGAATAAAAAAAGACCCCGAATAGCTGCAGCAATCCTGAAAAAGAACAAAGTAGGTGGGATCTCAATACCAGATATCAAGTTGTATTACAAAGCCACTGTTCTCAAAACTGCCTGGTACTGGCACAAGAATAGGCATATAGATCAATGGAATAGAATAGAGAGCCCAGAAATCGGCCCGAACCAATATGCTCAATTAATATTTGACAAAGGAGGCAAGAACATACAATGGAGCCAAGATAGTCTCTTCAACAAATGGTGTTGGGAAAATTGGACAGATATATGCAAGAAAATGAAACTAGACCACCAACTTACACCATACACAAAAATAAACTCAAAATGGATAAAGGACTTAAATGTACGACAGGAAACCATAAAAATTCTAGAAGAATCCAAAGGCAACAAAATCTCAGAAATATGCCGAAGCAATTTCTTCACTGATACAGCTCCTAGGGCACTTTAAATGAAAGAGAAAATAAACAAATGGGACTACATCAAAATAAAAAGCTTCTGCACAGCAAAAGAAACCATCAACAAAACAACGAGAAAACCCACTGTGTGGGAAAACATATTTGCCAATATCATATCTGATAAGGGCCTAATCTCCAAAATTTATAGGGAACTCATACAACTTAACAAAAGAAAGATAAACAATCCAATCAAAAAATGGGCAAAGGACCTAAATAGACACCTTTCAAAAGAGGACATTCAGAAAGCCAAGAGACATACGAAAACATGCTCAAAGTCACTAATCATCCGAGAGATGCAAATCAAAACAACAAGGAGGTACCATCTCACACCTGTCAGACTGGCTATCATCAACAAATCAACAAACGACAAGTGCTGGAGAGGATGTGGAGAAAAAGGAACACTTGTGCACTGCTGGTGGGAATGCAGACTGGTGCAGCCACTATGGAAGACAGTATGGAGTTTCCTTAAAAAACTGCAAATGGAACTCCCATTTGACCCTGTGATCCCACTTCTAGGAATATATCCCAAGAAACCGGAAACACCAATCAGAAAGGATATATGCACCCCTATGTTCATAGCAGCACAATTCACCATAGCTAAGATCTGGAAACAGCCTAAGTGCCCATCAGTAGATGAATGGATTAGAAAACTGTGGTACATCTACACGATGGAATACTATGCTGCTGTAAAAAGGAAGGAACTCTTACCATTTGCAACAGCATGGATGGAACTGGAGAGCATTATGCTAAGTGAAATAAGCCAGTCAATAAAGGAAAAATACCACATGATCCCTTCATTCATGGACAATAGAGACCATTATAAACTTTTGAACAATAATAGATACAGAGGCAGAGCTGCCTCAAACAGACTGTCAAACTGCAGCGGGAAGGCCGGGGAGGGTTGGGGGGCAGGAGGTAGGGGGGTAAGAGATCAACTAAAGGACTTGTATGCATGCATATAAGCATAACCAATGCACATAAGACACTGGGGAATAGGGGAGGCTAGGGGACTGTCTAGGGTGGGGGGATAAAATGGACACATATGTAATACCCTTTGTAATACTTTAAGCAATAAAAAAATAAATAAAAATAATAATAAAAAAACCCAAAAAAACAAAAAACAAAATGAAAATCTTGTGCTCTGTGAAAGACCTTGTTAAAAGGATAAAATACAATCCTTGCAAATCACATTTCTGACTAAGTACTAATCCTATCTAATAAAAGAGAAACATGGTAATTAGCTGTATGACCGCTACCCTTCCCATTGCCTAATCAGTGCGATATGCAAAATAACTGCCAGCCAAGATGGCGGCCAGCAGCTTGAAGCGAACACGAGGCCTGCTTGCTTCAGTGACGGAGGAAGCCAATGTTCCCCGCCTGCTGCTGCCGGCCTCTGAGCTTGCAGTTTGAAACATTGTTACAAATATAGAAGCTAAACAAAACCCCAGTAACCTGCTTTCAGCCAGCCGGGATCTCAGAGCTGGAGTTGAAACAGTGTTTCAATTATAGAACCCAAACAAACCAGATACCTGCTTTCAGCAATGGAGGCCTAAGAGCTGGAGCCAAGCCGCAGAGCTAAAGCTGGCCCAGAATAAAAAAAAAGGAAAAAGAAAAAATGGAGCGGTTGGGAGCTTCAGTCACCCGCCAGCCTGAAAATAGCCCTCAGCCCCTCACCCAGACTGGCCAGGCAACCCAGTGGGGACCCCCACCCTCAAAGGTGTATGACCAGCTGCAAAAAGCCATCATCCCCTCATCCAGGCTGGCCAGGCACTCCAGTGGGGACCCCCACCCTGATCCAGGACACCCTTCAGGGCAAACCAGCCGGCCCCCACCCGTGCACCAGGCCTCTATCCTATATAGTAAAAGGGTAATATGCCTCCCAGCAATGGGATCAGCGGAGCTGAGAGGCCTCCCTGCACCGGGATCAGTGTGATAGGGGGCAGTGCCCAAACCCCCTGATTGCCCTGCGGCTCTGTGTGTGACAGGGGGTGGGGCCACAACCTCCCTATCCACCCTGCTCTGTTCGTGACAGGGGAAGGTGCCCCAACCCCCTGATCAGCCCTGCTCTGTGCCTGATAGGGGGGAGCTCCCCAACCCCCTGACCACCCAGCAGCTCTGTGTGTGACAGGCTGTGGTGCCACAACCCCCTGATCGGCCCTGCTCTGTGTGTGACAGGATGCAGCGCCCCAACCCCTTCCCCACGGGCCCTGCTCTGTGTGTGACGGGGTAAAGCCATAACCTCCCCATTGGCCCTGCCCTGAGTGTGAAGAGTGGTGGCGCCCCAACCCCCTGATCCGCCCTGCTCTGTGTGACAGGGGGCGGTGCCCCAACTCCCCTATTGGCCCTACTCTGTGAGTCACAGGGGGAGCTCCTCAACCCCCTGTTTGGCCCTGCTCTGTGCGTGACAGGGGGAGCTCCCCAAGCCCCTGATCGACCCTGCTCTGTGCGTGACAGGGTACGGAGCCCCAACTCCCTGATGGGCCCTGCTCTGTGAATGACGGGGCAGCGCCCCAACCCCCTGATTGGCCCTACCCTCAGCGTGACTGAGGGTGGCATTGCAACTTCCCGGTCCGCCCTGCTCTGTGCATGACAGGGGGTGGCGCCCCAACTCCCCAATCGGCCCTGCTCTGAGCCCAACCAGGGGCTGCACCTAGGGATTGGGCCTGCCCTCTGCCACTCGGGAGCAGGCCTAAGCCAGCAGGTCGTTATCTCCCGAGGGGTCCCAGACTGCGAGAGGGCACAGGCTGGGCTGGGAAACCCCCCCTCCCCCCAGAGTGCACAATTTTTTGTTCACCGGGCCTCTAGTATCTAAAATAAATGAAGAACTCCCAAAATTAAAAAGTAAATCCTGCCAATAGGCAAAATATATTAACATTCACCAAAGTGATTAGATGGATGGCCAGTAAGCACACAAAAAGTTACCAGTCCTAAGCAAACTGAAAATCCAACAGAGCAAATTCCATTAATTTTTAAGGTTTGGGAGTAATTCTCTGTGGCTTGAGACTTTGCCCTCAAGTTGTATCTCAGCTCTCAAGATCCACAGTTCCTCAGGCTCTGCCTCTGTGTCCAGAGTCATTCATCCTTTTTCTTGAAGGACCACACATGTTTGTGGTCAATTATCTCTATTAATCCATTTTCTGTCTGTGTCTCTTCCAGTTCAAGCTAGTACTGTTTCTGCTGATCTAACATTTGACAAGACCTGGTGTGTCTCCTATTTGTCACAGGAACTCACACAATTAGACCAGAGGATCCTCCACAGATCATTCTTGGTTGGGTAAGACCATTTGTATTGTTTCTATTTAAATGGTTGATTGGATCTGTGAGTCACTCAATGCTTCAGAAAAAGGTGTACACATCCTCTGTCTAGAGCACACTTTCCCCACAGTGAATCTCCTAATTTTAGCGTGCTTACAGTTTGGATAAGCTGAAAATTTCCCAAATGATCAAGTTTTGGTTCCTTTTTGCTTAAAATTTCCTTCCTAAACCTTTTTCTCTAACATCTATAATAATAAAATTGTAATATGCTAATTAGACCAGACAGCTGAACGACCTTCCGGATGTCATTCCAGACAACCTTCCGGACGACCTTTCAGACAAAGCTGCAGCTGCAAGGGCCGAGCCCCTTGCATGAATTTCTTGCACTGGGCCTCTAGTTTTAGTATAATCAGCAAGATAGGTGGCCCCACCTTCAACATTTTCTTTAGAAACCCCTTCAGCCAAATATCCATGTTCCTCACTTACAACTTTGCTTTTCTGTGTAGATGCGGCTGTACACAAAAACAAACTCCATCTTTGTGTCTTCGATTTCATGCTGTGACTTTTAACCAATCTTACTGTCCTTAGCAAGCATACCAAAGCCTTCTTCTAGTTGAAGATTATTTGTGCTCCTTAAACTTATACAATGTAGTGATAAATATTTTTGTTAGTTACAGCCAGAATGGCATGACCACAGAGATAAATATCATACTGGTGATAGTATCAATTATAATTATAAACAATCGTCCATTACAAATCCAACAGGAGGTATGGATTCTGGCACATACTGCATTCCCTTTGCCTTGTCAATCATTTGTACCTGAGTTATACTATAAGAAAAAGTACTGGGCGGATGGAAGATGGTGACCGGCAGGAAGGTAGGGAGGGAGAGAGTGTGAGAGAGTGAGGGAGAGTGAGGGAGCAATAGAGGAGTGTGTGGACTTGTGTGGTGTGTGTGTGAATGAGTTAGGGATAGTTAGATTCTGCAGGTCTTCCAACGGGCTGCCAAACTGGGCAGTCTTAGATGGCAGAGCCCCACTACCAACGTGGACACTCTGGGGTGACCAGCGTGGACACAGAGTCCACGCCATCTTGAGAAACAGAGCTGCTTGAGACTAGGATCCTGGCCTCAGCACCACCCAGTCTGGTCTCAGATGCAAACCAGGATCCTGCAGCCACTGGGGACAGAGACCTGCGACCACAGCTGCAGACCCACAGATACCAAGAATCCAGACAACCTGGCCGCAGATTTCTGTGAGTCACAGAGCCTATCCCCTCCCCACAGGCTAGCGGGCATCACCATAGTAACTGATAGACCCTCCCCTCGCACGGGCCACTACAGGAATTTGAGCCTAGGAGCATGTGGACACTGGGAGTCTGTTCCCGCAGCCGCTACAGGAATTTGGGCCTGGGAGCGCACAGACACTGGGAATCTGTTCCCCGCAATGCAATCGGGCAACCAAACCCGAAGCCCATGCAGGGCGGCAGTGCCACCTGACTTTGATTCTGGGCAAGCGCACACTGATGTCTGTTTTCCACAGTGCAGGAACAGACCTTCTGCTGACAAAGTGCTACTGAGCAACCCAGTCCCCCAAGCTGACCGGGACCCCGATCCTCTGGGCAGGAGGCAGAACTAAGCACCAGTGACTTGACTCTGTTTCTTATCACATGCGCCTAGGATCTCTGACTCCCAGTGCATTCACACTTAGAGCCGCTGACTCCAATTCTTAGTGCATGTGCACACAGGGACCCTGATTCTCAGCGCAAGGCTATGTGAAGCAACAGAGACTCTGATACTGGATTCTTGGGGGAACTCTGACTCCTGGCACGCGCTAGGGGGCTCTGATTTTCGGCACACGCTAGGTGTGGGGGGCGTGTCTCTGTTTCAGCACGGTGCAGGCGGGGTCCCTGATTCTAGGTGCACACAAGAGGCCACACTGAGTGCTGGTAACAATGACTCTGGGTGAGCCTGGTTCCCACCAACCCATGGCAGCCACACATCTTAGTGTCGGAGCACTTCAGTGACACTAGGGTGGTGCGAAGCTCCCACTGAACACAGCCCAGGCCCACACAACTTGACCTTTGAACCTTCTGGTAATAGTCAGATAGGGGAGACGACACAATCCCCAGAGGAAAGAAAATGGAGTTGCCAAGAAAGGAAATTAGTGAAATTGAAGCATGCAACATGTCAGAAAAAGAATTCAGAGTAATGGTTGTACAATTCATTCACCGGATGGATGAGAACATCAACAACCTATGAAAGAATCAGGAAGAAATGAAAAGTGATATAGCTACAATCAAAAACACCATGGAAGGTTTCAACAGTAGACTAGAAGAAGCAGAGGACCGAATTAGTGAGTTAGAAGATAAGGTAGAGAAACAAGCTCAATCTGAACAGCAACTGGATAAAAAAATTAAAAAGCAGGAGGAGAGCCCAAGGGAGCTTTGGGACAAAACAAAACAAAGTAAAATATGCATAATAGGACTGTCAGAAGGACAAGTACAGCAGCAAGGATTAGAAAAGCTGAAGAAATAATAACAGAAAACTTCCCAGATATGGGGAAGAAAAAAGTTACACAAGTATCGAGAGTCCCAAGCAAGATGAATACCAAAAGACCCACACGAAGACACGTCATAATTACAATGGCAAATGTTCATGACAAAGAGAGAATCTTAAAGTCTGCAAGAGAGATGGAGAGTTACCTACAAAGGATCCCCCATCAGATTATCAAATGATTTCTCAACAGAAAAACATCAAGCTAGAAGGGAATGGAATGAGGTGTACAAAGTGTTGCAAAGCAAAGGACTGAATCCAAGAATATTCTATCCAGCAAGACTATCAATCAAAATTGAAGGGGAAATTAGGAGCTTCGCAGACAAAAATAGGCTAAGGGAGTTTATCACTACCAAGCCAGCAATGCAAGAAATGCTAAAGGGAATGCTGTAAAAAGAAGAAATAAAAAGGTAAGAAGGAACACAGACATAAAAATAGAAATGACTACAATCAAGTACCTTTCAATAATAACTTTAAACGTAAATGGAATAAATGCTCCAATCAAAAGACGCTGAGTAGCTGAATGGATAAAAAGACACGACCCATATATATGCTGTCTACAAGAAACCCATTCCAGAACAAGGAACTCATACAGACTGAAAGTGAAGGGATGGAAAAATATCTTTCAGGCAAATGGAAATGAAAAAAAAGCTGGGGTAGCAATACTTATATCTGACAAAATAGACCTCAAAGTGAAGGCCATAACAAGAGATAAGGAAGGCCACTCCATAATACTACAGGGATTGATACAACAAGAGGATTAACCCTGATAAACATATGTACCCAATGCAGGATCACCAAAATACATAAAAAACTCCTGGAAGATATCAAGGGAGAGATTGACAACAACACAATGATAGTAGGGGTCTTAAAAACACCACTGACATCACTGGATAAATCCTCTAGACAAAAAAAATCAGCAAAGAAACAGCAATCCAAAATGACTCACTAGATCAGATGGACTTAATTGACATTTTCATAACATTTCACCCCAAAGCCACGGAATATACCTTCCTCTCAAGTGCACATGGGACATTTTCAAATAGAGACTACATACTGGGTCACAAGCAAAGTATCCCCAAATTCAAGAAGACTGAAATCATACCAAGCATCTTCTAAGACCACAATGGCATAATATTAGAAATAAACTACAATAAAAACAATCTAAAAAACTCAAACACTTGGAAGCTGAATAGCATGCTACTACATAATGATTGGGTTACCAATAAGTTCAAAGAAGAAATTTAAAGCACCCTGGAAAGTATTGACAATAAAAGCACAACAATCCAAAATCTATGGGACACAATGAAAGCAGTCCTGAGAGGGAAGTTTATAGCACTACAGGCCTACCTCAAAAAACAAGAAAAAATGATAGTAAATCATCTAACTCTACAACTGAAAGATTAGAAAGAGAGCAACAAGAAAAGCCCAGAGTGAGCAGAAGGAAGGAGATAATAAAGATCAGAGCAGAAATAAATGACAGGATAAATAAGATTGATGAACCTCTAGCCAGGCTCAACAAGAAGCAAAGAGAGAGGACCCAAATAAACAAAATCAGAAATAAAAGAGGCAAAATAACAACAGACCCCACAGAAATTCAAAGGATTGTTAAAAAATACTATGAACAATTCTACTCCAACAAACTAGACAACCTGGAGGAAATGGATATATTCCTAGAAAAATACAACCTTCCAAATCCCAATCAGGAAGATTCTAAAACTCTCAATAACTATGGAAGAAATTGAAGCAGTCATCAAGAAGCTCTCAGCAAACAAAAGCCCGGGGCCAGGTGGCTTCACAAGGGAGTTATACCAAACATTTAAGGAAGAACTAAAACCTATCCTCCTCAGATTATTCCAAAAAATTTAAGAGGAAGGAACACTTCCAAGCTCATTCTATGAAGCCAGTATTACCCTAATACCAAAACCAGATAAAGATAACAAAATGAAAGAGAATTATAGGCCAATATCCCTCATGAACATAGATGCCAAAATGCTCAACAAAATTCTAGCAAATCGGATCCAGCAGTACATCAGAAAGATCATACACCATGACCAAGTAGGATTTATCCCAGGGATGCAAGGATGGTACAATATCCGCAAATCAATAAATGTGATACATCACATAAACAAATTGAGAGATAAAAATTACATAATCATATCAATTGATGCAGAAAAAGCATTTGAGAAAATCCAACACCCTTTCTTGATAAAAACTCTCAGCAAGGTAGGAATAGAAGGATCATACCTCAACATAATAAAAGCCATATATGACAAACCCACAGCCAACATCATACTCAATGGGCAAAAACTAAAACCATTTCCCCTAAGAAGAGGAACAAGACAGGGATGCCCACTCTCACCACTCCTGTTTGACATAGTACTGGAAGTACTGGCCATTGCGATCAGAGACGAAGAAATGAAAGGCATCCAAATTGGAAAAGAAGAAGTAAAACTGTCCTTATTCGCAGGTGACATGATACTGTACATAGGAAACCCTAAAGACTCTATCAAAAAATTATTAGACTTAATAAATGAATTCAGCAATGCAGCAGGATATAAAATTAATGCCAAGAAATCTATGGCATTTCTTTACACCAATAGTGAACTTACAGAAGAGAAACTAAAAAAGCAATCCCATTTACCACCGCACCAAAAAAATTAAGATACCGAGGAATAAACTTAACTAAGGAAGTAAAAGACCTATATGCGAAAAAATACAGGACACTGAAAAAAGAGATAGAGGAAGACATAAACGGATGGAATAACATACCATGTTCATGGATTGGTGGAATCAAAATCATCAAAATGTCCATACTACCCAAAGCAATCTATAGATTCAATGCAACCCCCATTAAAATGCCAACAGCATATTTCACAGACCTAAAAAGATCGTTTCAAAAATTCATCTGGAATAAAAAAAGACCTCGAATAGCGGAAGAAATCCTGAGAAAGAAGAACAAAGTTGGTGGGATCTCAATACCAGATAGCAAGCTGTATTACAAACCCACTGTTCTTAAAACAGCCAGTACTGGCACAAGAACAGACATATAGATCAATGGAATAGAATAGAGAACTCAGAAATCGACCCAAACCACTATGCCCAATTAATATTCAACAAAGGAGGCAAGAGCATATAATGGAGTCAAGACAGTCTCTTCAATAAATGGTGTTGGAAAAATTGGACAGATACATGCAAAAAGATGAAACTAGACCACCAACTTAACCCATACACAAACATAAACTCAAAATACATAAAGGACTTAACATAAGATGGGAAACCATAAAAATACCAGAGGAATCCACAGGCAGCGAAATCTCAGACATAAGCTGAAGGAATTTCTTCACTGATACTGCTCCTAGGGCAATGGAAACGAAAGAGGAAATAAGCAAATGGGACTACATCAAAATAAAAAGCTTTTGCACAGCAAAGAAAACCATCAATAAAACAACAAGAAAGCCCACTGTATGAGAGAACATATTTGCAAATGTTATCACCGATAAGGGCTTAATCTCCAACATTTATTGGGAGCTCATACAACTTAACAAAAGGAAGATAAACAATCCAATCAAAAAATGGGCAACGGACCTAAATAGATACTTTTTGAAAGAAGACAGAAGGAAGGCCAAGAGATATATGAAAACATGCTCAAAGTCACTGATTACATGAGAGATGCAAATCAAAATGACAATGCGGTATCATCTCATACCTGTGAGAATGGCTATCATCAACAAATCAACAAACAACAAGTGTTGGAGAGGATGCGGAGAAAAAGGAACTCTCCTGCACTGCTGGTGGAAATGCAGACTGGTGCAGCACTGTGGAGAACTGTATGGAGTTTCCTCAAAAAACTAAAAATGGAACTCCCATTTGACTCAGTGATCCCACTTCTAGGAATATATCCCAAGAAGCTAGAAACACCAATCAGAAAGGATATATGCACCCCTATGTTCATAGCAGCACAATTCACCATACTAAGATGTGGAAACAGCCTAAGTGCCCATCAACAGATGAATGGATTAAAAAACTGGTACATCTACACAGTGGAATACTATGCTGCGGTAAAAAAGGAATTCTAACCATTTCCAACAGCATGGATGGAACTGGAGAGCATTATGCTAAGTGAAATAAGCCAGTCAGAGAAAGATAAATACCATATGATCTCACTCATTTATGGAATACTAGGGGCCCGGTGCACGAAATTTGTTCACTGCGTGTGTGGGCGCGGGGGGGAGTGTCCCTCAGCCCAGCCTGCCCCCTCTCACATACTGGGAGCCCTCAGGCATTGACCCCCATCACCCTCCAATCGCAGGATTGGCCCCTTGCCCAGGCCTGATGCCTCTAACAGAGGCATCAGGCCTGGGCAGGGGACCCACATTTCCCCCCATCACTGGTTCTGCCCCAAGCCCAGGCCTGATGCCTTGGCCAGAGGCGTAGACCCCCATCACCCTCCGATTGCCTGATCGGCCCCTTGCCCAGGCCTGACGCCTCTGCCAGAGGTGTCAGGCTTGGACAGTGGACCCCCATCTCCCCCTGATCACTGGCTCTGGCCCCCGCCCAGGCCTGAGGCCTCTGGCCCAGGAATCATGCCTGGGCTTGGGACCCCCATCTCCCTCTGATCGCTTGCTCCACCCCCCGCCCAAGCCTGACGCCTCTGACCCAGGCTTCAGGCCTGGGCAAGGGGACCATCATATCCCCCCAATCCCCGGCTCCCCCCCCCGACCCAGGTCTGATGCCTCGGCCAGAGGAGTTGACCCTCATCACCCTCCGATCACCAATCACCGGATCGGCCCCTTGACCAGGCCTGAGGCCTCTGGCAGAGGTGTCAGGCCTGGGCAGGGGACCCCCAGCTCCCCGTGGTTGCAGGCTCCGCCCCTGCCCAGGCCTAACACCTCTGGCCTAGGCATCCGGCCCAGACAGCGGGGACCCGCAGCTGCAGCGGCCCCGCGATCGTGGGCTTCGCTTTAAGCCCAGGCAAGGGACCCCTAGCTCCCGGGACTGCCAGCTTCGACCATGCCCAGCTCCCATCGCTGGCTCCACCCCTACTTCCTGCTATCACTGGCCAGGGCGGAAAAGGCGCCTGATTCTCCGATCATGGCTGGGGGGCAGGGCAAAGGCGGCCCCGGGGCCGCCTTTGCCCTGCCCCCCAGCTCTTAGCTCCCCCCTGGGTTTCCGATCACTGTCAGTGGCAGGGGCCTTCTTCCTGCTTTCCCTTTCGCCTCCCTGCATTGTGCCTACATATGCAAATTAACCGCCATCTTGTTGGCAGTTAACTGCCAATCTTAGTTGGCAGTTAATTTGCATATAGCCCTGATTAGCCAATGAAAAGGGTATCGTCGTACGCCAATTACCATTTTTCTCTTTTATTAGATAGGATAATGAACAACATAAACTGATGAACAAAAATAGATGCAGAGACAGAGAAGCAGAGATCAGGCTGTCAAACCTCAGAGGGAAAGTAGGGGAGGGTGGGGGTAAAGGGGGGAGATCAACCAAAGGACTTGTATGCATGCATATAAGCCCAACGAATGGACACAGACAACAGGGGGGTGAGAGCATGAGTGTGTGTGTGTGGGGAAGGTTGGGGATTAATGGGGTATGAGGACACATATGCAATACCTTAATCAATAAATTAAAGATTAAAAAAAAGAAAAAGTACTGTATTAGGAGTCTGTTAGTGAAGAGGGCTGGGTCATTTGTCTGTTTTGATCCTACAATCCTATAAATGACCCTATAATAAATTCATTATATTCTATGGAGTTGCCATTTCCTGGTACCAAAATATGCATATTAGTTTTCTGTGGCTGCCATAACAAATCACTACAATTTTAGTAGTTAAATCTACAAACTTTAGTGTATTTTTTAAAAATTATAGTATATATTTTAAAAAGTGATATCCTATCTAATAAAAGAGAAAAATGGTAATTGGCGTACGACGATACCCTTTTCATTGGCTAATCAGGGCTATATGCAAATTAACTGCCAACTAAGATTGGCAGTTAACTGCCAACAAGATGGTGGTTAATTTGCATATGGAGGCACAATGCAGGGAGGCGAGAGGGAAAGCAGGAAGAAGACCCCTGCCACTGACAGTGATCGGAAACCCAGGGGGGAGCTAAGAGCTGGGGGGCAGGGCAAAGGCGCCTTTGCCCTGCCCCCCAGCCATGATCAGAGAATCAGGCGCCTTTGCCGCCCTGGCCAGTGATAGCAGGAAGTAGGGGTGGAGCCAGCGATGGGAGCTGGGCACGGTAGAAGCTGGCAGTCCCAGGAGCTAGGGGTCCCTTGCCTGGGCCTAAAGTGAAGCCCACGATCACGGGGCCGCTGCAGTTGCGGGTCCCTGCTGCCCGGGCCAGACGCCTAGGCCAGAGGCGTTAGGCCTGGGCAGGGGCGGAGACTGCAACCGCGGGGAGCTGGGGGTCCCCTGCCCAGGCCTGACACCTCTCCCAGAGGCCTCAGGCCTGGTCAAGGGGCCGATCTGGTGATTGGTGATCGGAGGGTGATGAGGGTCAACTCCTCTGGCCAAGGCATCAGGCCTGGGTGGGGGGCGGAGCCGGGGATTGGGGGGATATGATGGTCCCCTTGCCCAGGCCTGAAGCCTGGGTCAGAGGCGTCAGGCTTGGGCGGGGGGTGGAGCAAGCGATCAGACGGAGATGGGGGGTCTCCTGCCCAGGCATGATTCCTGGGCCAGAGGCCTCAGGCCTGGGCGGGGGCCAGAGCCAGTGATCAGGGGGAGATGGGGGTCCCCTGTCCAAGCCTGACACCTCTGGCGGAGGCGTCAGGCCTGGGCAAGGGGCCGATCAGGCGATCGGAGGGTGATGGGGGTCTACACCTGAGGGCTCCCAGTATGTGAGAGGGGGCAGGCTGGGCTGAGGGACACTCCCCCCCCCCCCCCCACACACCCAGTGCACGAATTTCGTGCACCGGGCCCCTAGTATATTTATAATATTAAATTTGACATAGTTTTAAATGGAAAAGCTAAAATTTAAAAAACAGAAAAATCATATGAAAAACAATTTGCCACTTCTTTGAATTTTTGCAGGGACACTTCAAGTAGGATAACTTTAAAAATATATATTTTTATTGGTTGTAGAGATGAAGGGAGAAGGAGAAGAAACATCAATGATGAGGGAGAATCATCGATTGGCTGCTTCCTGCACGCCCCTCACTGTGGATGGAGCCTGCAACCCCAGCATGTGCTCCTGACCAGAATCAAACCCAGCACACTTCAGTCTGCAGGCTGATGCTCTATCCACTGAGCTAACATTTTCTTTAGAAATCCCTTCAGCCAAATATCCAAGTTCTTCACTTACAACCAGCTAGAGCTAGGATAGCTCTTTATGGTCAAACTTTTGCAGAATGTCTTTTCATTGCTCCTCTCCCCTCCAGCCAACTGAGATTATATATATAATGTTTCAGATTTGCATGAGGATAGTTTAATATAGAATTTGGAAAATAATGGAAATATAAAATGTAAAAATAAGTTTAGGATATTTATTATCTGCCCTAGGATGTGACTGGCTTGAGTTTTAAACATTTTTTATTCGAATGAATATATTGGCAATGTGTTTCTTCTAATAATACCCCATCTCTTTCCTTCCTGAAAGTGCTATATATTTTGGTGGGTATAGCAACTATGATAGGAGAGTAAAAATTAAGATCTTGGGAAATAGCCAAGAAATGGAGAGATAAATATGCTATGTAACAGGATAAATATGGAGAGATACCCAATGATAACTATACAAATAATTTTATAACTTCCTATATTAACAGTTCTCTTAGGTAAGAAAAAAGCCTAATCATCTGTCAGTCTATAACTGTACCTTTAAGTTGAGTCATTTAAAAACTGTCCATTAGTACACCATACTTTCTAGTACCTCATACACAAGACCTACAAAACATGAATATAATGTCCTACCTATAAAAATAAAGTAGCAAAAACAAGGAAGAGTAGACTGTCCAAGAAAATGTGACTCACACATTTCCAATACCTTTCATGGGTCGAGGCTAGAACAAACAGATGCAATTAGATCATGCCTCCCACTTACTACATACCCAGAAAATAGAGGAAGGCTTGCACCCCTGCTCATGAATACAATTCTTTTGTTAGTTACCATTGATAGTACCATTCACCTACAAACAGATTTATTTAAATGAATAATTCTTAGGTTTTCATAGTTCTGAATATAGGACCTGTAATCTTAACTACTTGTAGTTATTTTATATGTTCATCTTGTCTGTACTCTTAAGCATGATTCCATTTACTACCCACTGGCTATTGTTAACCTATAGGCCAGAGGGCTTGTTAAACATTTTTTTTTTTGCCAGATAATTAAGCTATCAACCATGTTCCTGCTTACTTAGATCTGGTTTACAGTTCTACCCATTTGAGAAAAAAAACTTCATGGTTATTTTAATTTCTACAAAATTTTATTACACACAATAATTGTATGTAGTAAATATAGGTTAAAATTAACCTCCTCAAGGGCATTTAGTAACACAATTCAAGTTGCTGCTGAGCTTACTGTTTTCACAGAGATGTATAGATACTACTGTCTTAGCAGATTTTGAATTTTCAAACATCAAAACCTCTTCAGTGAGTTTTCATTTGAAATTTCCAGAGACCAACATGTTCTGCAAGATAAATCAAGCTATAAAAAGCTTATTTTATATAGGCATATTATATTATATATAGCCTTACTTATACATATTTCCTGTAACTGTGCCTACTATAACAACTATACTCCCAAATTTTACTCACCTATGTTCCTTCTTAACCTCCCTGTCTCTAGAATGAACTCTTTGATGTTGAATTAGGTGTAAACTATGCCTAAAATTACCCCTTTAATCATGACAACTATAGGATTCCCTCCAATAGCATTGTGTAAGGATTCAGCCACAACTAAAGATCTTTCTACATTAATGACATTCATATATTCATGATTAACAACATTCTCACAAGTATGACATCATAAGGATTTGATTTAATAGGAATTCTCCAGTTGAATGATTACTAAAGACCTTTCTCCACATTGATTACAATCAGAGCTGTTACTTTCCAAAGTTGAGAAAGGTCCGAGATGTTTGGCAGTATCTATCATAAACTGAAAAAGCTTACATATTCCCTTGGATGGAATAATTCCAGTCTTAATGTAAAATCAACAGAAATACATACACACATGCACAAAGAAATATACAAGAATACTTATAGTAGTAACTTTATTATAACACAAAATTATAAAAAATACAAATAACCATCAAGAGGATAAATAGCAGGCTCTTTTTAAAGTGGAATACTATACAAAATAAATATGAAAACACTACTGCCACACAATGCATGAATCTTCAGAATGTTGCGTGAAAAAAGACACAAAAGAATTCATGATGTATGATAAAAATATGTAAAAACATGCAAAAACTACTTCATGCTGTTGTAAGCCAGGGAAGTGATAATCTTTGGGGAAGTAATAACTATGTGTGTTTTTTTCACCGAATGCAATGAGAAATATAGTTCATATTTCATTTCTGTTATGAAGACTAATGCTTTTGGCCATTTAAAATTCTTGCCTCTCCCTGTATACATTTTTAAAAAGTAAATTGAGTCATCAGAACTTGAAAACAAAAATTAGATTCACTGCTGATAGAGTTCAGTAACAATGATCATACCAATTTATATGCTAGTAAGCAGTAAAAAGTTATGCTGTATGGTACTTTAAATTAATAACATCTGTTATTAAAATGACCTTATTAGCATGCTTTTAAAAACTAAAGTTTTACAATAACTTGGGAAGGAAGGCTTCCCAAAGAAATCACATTTTATTGCATGTCCATTTTTTCTCCCTTGTGAGTTCTCTGATGGACAATGAGGTTTCTCTTATAACTAAAGGACTTACCACACTCATTACAAATATAGGGTTTCTCCCCTGTGTGAGTTCTCTGATGTACAATGAGATTTGTCTTCTGGCGGAAGCACTTTTCACATTCATTGCACTTGTATGGTTTCTCTCCTGTATGAGTTCTTTGATGATGAATGAGATAGGACTTCCTGCTAAAGGCTTTCCCACACTGAGAACATTCATAGGATTTCTGACCCGTATGTATTTTGTGATGTACAGTGAGGGTTGCTTTCTGGCGAAAGGACTTCCCACATTCATTACAAATATAGGGTTTTTCCCCTGTATGGATTCTCTGGTGTAGATTGAGATTTGTCTTCTGACTAAAGGATTTTCCACATTCATTACATTCATATGGTTTCTCTCCCGTGTGAGTTCTGTGATGATCAATGAGGTATGATTTCATTCTAAAGGCCTTCCCACAGTGAGGGCATTCATAAGATTTTTCCCCAGTATGTGTTCTCTGATGTGATACAAGGGTTGTCTTCTGGCGGAAGGACTTTCCACATTCATTACAAATATAGGGTTTCTCCTTATTATGAGTTTTCTCATGAAGAGCAAGAGTTGTCTTCTGGGAAAAGGATTTCCCACATTCATTACAAATATACGGCTTTTCCCCTGTATGAGTTCTCTGATGTACAGTAAGGTTTGCCTTCTGGTGAAAGGACTTCCCACATTCTACACAAATATAAGGCTTCTCTCCTGTATGAATTCTCTGATGTAGAGAGAGTGTTGTCTTCTGGCGGAAAGACTTCCCACAGTCATTACACTCATATGGTTTCTCTCCTGTATGAGTTCTCTGATGACGGATTAGATGTGACTTCAATCTGAAGGCATTCCTACACTGTAGACATTCATATGATTTCTCCCCTGTATGTGTTCTCTGATGATCAGTGAGGGCTGTCTTTAGACGAAAGGACTTACCACATTCATTACAAACAAAGGGTTTCTCTCCTGTGTGTGTTCTCTGATGATCAGTGAGATATGACTTCCTTCTAAATGAACTTCCACACTCATGACATTGATAGGGTTTTTCCTCTGTGTGAATTCCCTGATGCAGAATCAACACTGACTTCCTGCAGAAGGACTTTCCACATTCAGTGCAAATATGTTTTTTTTCAATATTGGTTGCTCTTCTCCTTTTATTATATTCAGATGTGTTTTCTTTTATGTATGTTCTCTGATATGTAAGTAAGCTTCCTTTTTTAAGCAATAATTTCTCGCAGTCATTATATCCAAATGACTGTGCTGGAGTTTCCATCTTACGATACTGCATCCGAACTTCATTATGACTGATAGCCCTACCATTTTGATTATGGGATTTGACTCCATAGTGAGCTGTCTCTGATTTAGCAATAAAGAGTGGCTTCTCATATCCATCACACTCACTATGCCTCTTTCTTGCAGGACTTATATTATTGATGATTAATTCTGATACATTTTTAAAAATCTTTCCATAATGGTTATATTCAGGAATTAGATTTTTTGAATTTATAGGGTTTTTGCTTAAAGTAAGTGTGTTGTCATACACATTATTGTTCTCCTGAATCAGTGTTTTGTGACTGATGAATACAACTGATCTAGAATACTTAGGTTGGTGTTCCTTGAATTTCACTATAAAGTCTTCAGCTTTCCAGTTTTTTTCTAGAAAAGAATATAATAATAACTTGTGAATGTTCACACATTTGCTATGAAAAGGAATTGAACTAAGGTCTATTATGTGAGGCAAAAGAAGACTTCAGACAAATTACTCACTGCATGGGACACAAAAGCTAAATGAAACATCTGCTTCAGTGTGGAAAATAAAAAAATAAGCAATGAATGCTAATAACTTTTCCACTTTGCACCAGAACATCATACATAAAGGTGACTGAACATAAGAAGCAGTGAAGAGAAGACAAAAATAGTGGAAGAGGGATTGATGTTTTGATAGGTAGATTCATAGGCAATAAAGTGAAACTATCAAGGGCATTAAGCTTTAAGTAGGATGGACAAGATTAGTAGATAAGCTTATTCAGGGAAAATATTAGAGAAAGGATTACTTTGGGAGGACACAGATCCGAGCCTATACTTTTAATTATCACTTTTGGATTGCAAGGTAAAACACTTCTAGTTGTTCTACCACCCCTGTCCTTGTAGCTATCAATAGTTAATTAATGATTCTAAGCATCAATTAATTTCCTAGTGTTTAGAAAAACTATCCTATAGTCTTAGTCTACTTCTCCATATAGCTGGGAATCATTATCTCTTCTGAAAAAAAAACAAAACACAACAACAAAAAAACAAAACTAAGAGAACACAACAGGAAATTTAAAACTGACTAGGGTTATACTCACTGGTGTATTCAGATTGCTGTTACTACCAATTCTTTCAGAATTGTTAAAAAAAACCTCTGATGACCATCAATTATAACTATTCCTCTTTTTAATTGCTGACTTATTTTTTCAGGTTTAAAGAAAGACTGTTCAATTTCCCCAATTTACAGTAACATTCCCAACTCCAGATGAGATTGTTCATTCTGGTTCTAGATTGTTCTTTAACTTTCACCTTCATTTCTCTTGTAAGTTTAGAGCTATATTTGACTTCTGTTACTTTGCAATCATCCAAATCTAGTGGGGCAATGCTAAACCTAGGCTCACAAATATTTTTATGCCTTGAGTCCATTACCATCAATACTAACATACAAGGAATTTATTCTGTAAACAAAACTTTAAACCCCTTAGAATCACTCTTCATATTCAAGCAAGTTTTAAGGGTTGTTCCTATATCTGACAAATCTCAGCCATAAAAAGTTTACATTGATTTTATGTGTCATAGGTAGTGTTTGGTAGAAACAAAACATTTTATTCAGAATGCATACTGCCATGGCCTAAACAGGTATATCCTGAAAGGAACTTATAAGTACATGCTTTCTGAATGAGGGAAACAAGATATCTCCCCTGTATAGCTCCACAAAAAGTTCATGAAGCAAGTACTAAATATCTACAGCAAAGACTGAAACAAGGGATCTTATCTTTGAGGGAAAGGATTCTTAAGCATAAACCATGTACAATCAGATATTACACTATCTAATCATATCCAACTACTATATATGTTATAATTCATAAGTAGCAAGGGAATTAACAGAAAAAAACACAACAGTGGATACGATGAGTAGTCAAGCAATAATTTGTGGAGAAGAAATCTCATGACTGAACCATAAGATACACAGTTTGTGAAAGTGAGAATACAATACAATGAAAAACACAGATATGACAAATCCTACATTGTTGGAGAAAAGTTAGTAGACTGGATTAAGTGGAAATTAGGAAGAGTTTCCAAGAGAGAAATAAATTTGAAAAGACCAGATTAAGACTTATTATGTTAATCCTTGAATAATTAAGCATTTCAATTTCATATAAAAAACAATAATAAGTAACAAGTGATAGATATCTTATCACCAACTTCATAACCATTTAAACCTTTATATTCCACTAGTTTCATCTGTTTTAGAGTCAGAAACTCACCTAAGCAGGTCTGACCTGTCAATGATGTCCATGGCTCTTCTCCTCGTTCCAGCTTCAGGATCACATCAGGCTTGGTCATGTGACACCCTGATAAGGAAAGATTTGGATTAAGTTGCTTAAGGTTCAATATACTTGGAAAAAACTAGTAAGGTTTTTTTTAATACTGCATTTCCAATACTGCATATTAAGATACACCTTTGTGTAACAGTAAACTTAACACCTTGTACTGTGCAAGTGAAAGATATAATCATTCTTTCTGTTAACCACAAAGGAATCATCACCTGTTATCCCTGAAATTCAAGATCACACATACTTTAGGCACTATGAAAGAAAATACATGCTACTGAAAGTGTCAGAAAGGTTTTCTTACCCACAGAAATGAGGTGACAATAGTTTTCCAACATCACATCCATGTATAGAGTCTTCTGAGCAGGATCCAGGTGCTGCCATTCCTCCTGTGTGAAGTCCACAGTTACATCCTTGAAAGACACTAATCCCTGCAATGAATAGAAACTGTGTTCACAACAAGTTGACTAGATATTAGGCACTAGTTTTGATCCTGTTTCTTTGTGGCATTCATAAGAAAACTTGTAAAGAAAGCCTGTCATTTTTGTGATTTACATTGTGAGGAAAACAAAATCAAAGTATAAGTACCTGCCACCAAATTTATTTAGTAACTTATTTTAAACTATTTACTGTGAAGTCACTTTGTACCCTAAATCTGCATTCATTCACTGGGATGCCAAGACATACAAAACAGCTCAGCCAGTGTGGCTCAGTGGTTGAGCATTGACCCATGAACCAATAGGACATGGGTTTGATTCCTGGCCAGGGCACATGCCTGGGTTGCGGGCTTTATCCCCAATAGGGGGCATGCAGGAGGCAGCTGATTGGTGATGTTTCTCTCTCACTGATGTTTCTATCTATCTCTTTCCCTTCCTCTCTCTCTAAAAATCAATAAAAACATATTAAAAAGAAGACATACAAAACAATGTCCCTGCTTACAAGAAGTTACAGCCTCAAAACTTGTAACATATACCTTCAAGAAAGCATGTGTAAACACAAACCTGCAAGGTATTACAAGTAGTACAACAGAAGTATGTACAAGATGCAGTATGTCATAACAGCAGAACAATTTTCTCAGCATCCAATGAGGAGGTTAATTTCTCCCCCTTCAAGATTACTGTAATGTGCAAGAAGAATATGGTTTTAAAATGCATGGAAGTGAGTTTTGGCATGAAGTGATCATACAGTGAATTGGCCAGGAAAACAATACCTCAGATCCTATATAATAAAAGACCATTCGACCATTTGACCAATCGCTATGACGTGCACTGACCACCTGGGGGCAGATGCTCCAACTGGTAGGTTAGCTTGCTGCTGCGGTCTGGCCGGTCAGGATTGGGCGAGACAGGCCGGACATGCTTTGGAACCCTCCTGCAGTCCTTCCCTGGCCAGCCAACCTCCTGAAGTCCCTCCCTGGCCGGCTGGCCTCAATCAGCCCCCCATTGGGGCTGGGTGAGATGGCCTCAATTGGGACTGGGCAAGAGGGGCCTGACACACCTTGGAGCCCTCCTGCGGTCCCTCCCCAGCCGGCCAACCTCCTGAGGTCCCTCCCTGGCTGGCTAGCCCTGATGGTCCGATCAGGACTGCGTGAGATGGGCTGGACACGCCCTGGAGCCCTCCTGCAGTCCCCTCCGGCCCCAATCATGCACTGGTGTGGTCCCTGGGTCTGGCCTGCACCCCTTTGCAATCCGGGACCCCTCAGGGGATGTTGGGGAGCCTTTTTTGGCCTGATCCCCGCAGACCAGGCTGAGGGACCCCACTAGTGCACAAATCTGTGCACCAGGCCTCTAATCTCTCTATATAAAAGCCTAAGTGACTGAATGACTGAACGACCAAATGATCAGTCAACTGGTAGCTATGACATGCACTGACCACCAGGGGCAGATGCTAAATGCAGGAGCTGCCCCCTGGTGGTCAGTGCACTCCCACAGCAGGAGCGCTGCTCAGCTAGAAGCTGGGCTCAAGGCTGGTGTGTGCAGCTCTGGCAGCACGAGCCTCTCCTGCCTCCACAGCAGCAGGTGCCACAGGGCTGGGATGAGTGGGAGTGGCTCCCGGCCCCGGCTTGGGCTCTTCCCCAGCCATCTGCGGCTTTGTGTACTGCTACATCCCCAGAGTGGTCCCGGGCTGTGAGAGGGTGCAGGCCAGGCTGAGGGACCCCACCAGTGCACCAGGCCTCTAGTAATAATGATAAAATCTGAATACAATATATAATAACCAACTAATAGCACTGAAAGGCAACCAAAACAAGCAGAAATATCCTTAAAAGACAGCACCTACAATGGGTAAGACTGTTAAGTTTGTGGCTTTTTTGCATGAAGTATTGTACCCCAAATCACATAGCTGTTAAGGTAGAAAATCACAGAGTACTTCCTCAAAGGTGGTATAGAACAGGATGGCAGACGAGCTGAAGAATTAGGGATAAATTCTTAAAGCTAGAGAACTGTAGAAGAGATAAGACCTAAATTCTGAGTCTAAACCATGACATACTGTATCTTGTAACTCGAGGGCCACAATGGGTTCTTAAACTGGACCGGAGGGCCGGAACAAAAGCATGGATGGAGTGTTTGTGTGAACTAATATAAATTCAAAGTAAACATCATTACATAAAAGGGTACGGTCTTTTTTTTTTTTAGTTTTATTCATTTCAAACGGGCCGGATCCGGCCCGCAGGCCGTAGTTTGCCCACGGCTGGTCTAAACTCTGCCAGAACTCCAGGTTGAGTTAAATTAAGCAATTGTTGGAGAGATCACAGAGGGCTTAGGAAAAGCAGACAGAAAGATATCAGAATAAAGTTTTAAAAAATAAAAGTGCTCCTAAAGAGATTGAGATTTCTGTATTTTTTATTACCAGCATTCCACAACTTGCTGATAGCTCAAAGAGAATAAAACTTAAGTCTTACAGGCGCAGGTATTAGAAATTGAGGCTGACAAAACAGTAGGATAGTATAAAGGGTAAAACCCTGGGAAAAAGAAAACAGCAGAAAGTAAGCCCCCAAAGCTATGTATAAGCACTAATCAACTCCTTGCCTGAGAGCTAAAGAACATGAGGAGAAGGAGAACCTACCTCTCCTTAGTGGGCCAGGGTAAAAAGCAGTAGCTGGAGTTTAAAAAACTAAGCAAATATATGAGCTGCTTCATACTTGAAGTGGAAATTGAGGGTGGGGATGGGGGGCACAGTAGGGCAGAATATGAAGCTTGAATCCAACTAAGTGAATCATCTGCTAGAAAAAACACACAATAATCATTAGAACAATAGATATAACTGATTTTGAATTACTATAAATAAGTATTCACAAAGCCCAAGTTTTTAGCTAAAATGACTGAACATGCAAAGAAAACAAAACAAAAACAAAGGAGGGAGAAAATGACCCATATTCAGAAAATGATAGAGTAACTAAGTAATTAGTGGGCCACAATGTTGTATTTTGTCCCAAAAGGCTTCCAAGTATTTATTCTAAACGTTTCAAAGAAGTATGGAAAGCTTGGCATGGAGTGCCAGAATGTAAACTATAAAAAAGACCAAATAAAATACTAGAATTAAAAGTACAATAACTCATATGAAAACTTCACTACATAGACTCAGTAGCTGGCCAGAAATAGAAAAAAGAATCAGCAACCTTGTAAACAGGTCAATAGAAAGTAAGCAATCGGAATAGAAAGAATAAAGAATAAGGAAAAATTAATAGAAACAGAGATCTGTGGGTCAATTTCAAAATAATCCAATAAAGATGTAATTAATGTGCCAGAAAGAGAAAAAAAAAGAGCTTGAAAAAATTTTAAGGTAATAATGGCCTAACACATTCATAGTTAGCAAAAACTTTAGCTTCCATATACCAAAAAAGCATAATGAATCTCAAAAGGACAAAAATCAGAGAAAACCACACCCTAGAAAACCCTCATCAAATTGTTAAAAGTCAAAGATAATGTCAACCAAGAATATTTAAGGCAAAATTATCTATTAAAAATAAAGACAACATAAAAGCTCTTTTCAGGTAAAATCTGAGATAATTCATCACTAGCAATACATAACCACGTAAAGGAAGTTCTTCAGATTGAAGATAAAAAAATGTCACCCAATGATAACTAAGATCTTTAGGAAGGAATGAAGAGGATGAAAAAATTTATATTATGAAAGACTATAAGTATTAATTTCTTTCCTTCTTTAAAAGACATGACTACGTTAAGCAAGTGTTGGTGAACATTTTCTGTTCTTTTAGCATGAAAGCAACCACAACAGTATGTAAAATGAATGAGCAAAGTGTGTTTCAATAAAATTTCAGGTATGGACACTAAATCGGAACTTTATAAAACTTTCATAGAACAGAAATATTTTACTTTTGCATTTTTCAAACATTTGTGAACTATAAAAAAAATTCCTAACTCACAGTTTGTACAAAGGCAGATAACAGTTTGGATTTGGCTTGTGGGTTGTAGGTCGTTGATTTAAAATAAGCATTCTAAAACCAATTATTTACAAACATAAATATCCCATACATGGCAAAACCAAAACCAAAACAAACCCAAAAAACAAAAGATGGGGATATCAGGAAACATATCTATAATGTTGTAAGATTGATGTATATTCCTTTAGTAATTCAGTATTCTCTCTAAGTAAATCATAATGAGTTAAAGATGCATGCTGTTCCTGGCTGGTGTGGTTCAGTGGTTGAGCATCGACCTATGAACTATGGGTTGTGGGCTCAATCTCCAGTGGGGGTCATGCAAGAGGAAGCCAATCACTGATTCTCTCTCATCATTGATGTTTCTACCTTTCCCTCTCTGAAATAAACAAATATATTTTTAAAAAAGATGCATGTTGTAATCCTTAAAGCAATACTAATACAGCGATAACTAAAATGTCAATAGATAAATAAATATATATTATTAAAATGTATTTGACTTACACAAAATAAGAGAAAATTAGGAAAAAATGAACAAAAACATGTTAGAAGGAACCTTAATGAATATTATGAAGTGTAAGACACCAATCAAAGACTACATACTTTATCATTTCAACTATACAAGGCAAAGGCAAATTTATTGAGACAGTAAAAAGATTAGAGGATGCCAGAGATTAGAGGAGAGGAAGTGATGAGTAGGTAGAGCACAGAAGATTTTTAGGGCAGTAAAACTGTTCTGTATAATACTATAATCTATACTAATAATAGTGGAATATGCAAATTGTCCAGGACGCTGTCACAGTATTAGTAATGACTGAACAGTAGGCTGGCAGGCTGTGTGGGGTGACAAAGCTGGCAGGGGGGTTAGTGAGGGACGACCAAATGACTGAACAGCAGGCTGCATAGGGTGACCAAGCTGGCGGGGGGCCAGTTGGGGTCAACCAGGCTGGCATGTGGGGCAGTTGGGGGAAACCAGGCTGGAAGGAGGGCAGTTGGGGGTGACCAGGCCCGCAGGGGGGGGCAGTTAGGGGTGACCAGGCCGGCACGGGGGGCAGTTAAGGGGCAACCAGGCCTGCAGGGGGGGCAGTTAGGGGCGATCAGGCCGGTGGGGGGGCAGTTAGGGATGACCAGGACAGCAGGGAGGGCAGTTAGGGGCAATCGGGCCAGCAGGCAGAGGTGGTTAGGGGTGATCAGGCCTAAACCAGCAGTCAGACATCACCCGGGGGGTCTTAGATTGGAGAGGGTAAAGGCTGGGCTGAGGGGACCCCTCCCGTGCATGAATTTTGTGCATCAGGCCTCTAGTGGTGGATATATGTCATCATACATTTCTCAAAGTGTATAGAACACACAACACCATGAATGAACACTAATGTAAACTATGAACTTTGGGGGATAATGATGTGTCAGTATGGAAGATGTTGATAGTGGAGGAGGTTATGCATTTGCGGGGTAGGGGGTAAATTGAGACTCTCTGTACTTTCTTTCTTTCTATTTATTTATTTATTTATTTATTTATTTATTTATTTAAAATAAATCTTTATTGTTCAGATTATTACAGTTGTTCCTCTTTTTGCCCCAATAGCTCCCCTCCAGCCAGTTCCCCCCATCCCCTTTCCACAAGTCCCTCCCCACCACCGTCCTCATCCATAGGTGTACGATTTTTGTCCAGTCTCTTCCCACATCCCCCACACTCCCTTCCCCCTGAGAATTGTCAGTCCACTCCCTTTCTATGCCCCTGATTCTATTCTATTCACCAGATTATTCTGTTCGTCAGACTTTTTATTCACTTGATTTTTAGATTCACTTATTGATAGATATGTATTTGTTGTCACTTTGTTGTTCATAATTTTTACCTTTATCTTTTTCTTCTTCTTCCTCTTCTTAAAGAATACCTTTCAGCATTTCATATAATACTGGTTTGGTGGTGATGAACTCCTTTAGCTTTTTCTTATCTGTGAAACTCTTTATCTGACCTTCAATTCTAAATGATAGCTTTGCTGGGTAATCTTGGTTGTAGGTTCTTATTATTCATCACTTTGAATATTTCTTGCCACTCTCTTCTGGCCTGCATAGTTTCTGTTGAGAAATCAGCTGACAGTAATATGGGTACTCCCTTGTAGGTAACTAACTTTTTTTCTCCTGCTGCTTTTAAGATTCTCTTTGTCTTTTGCCCTTGGCATTTTAATTATGATGTGTCTTGGTGTGGTCCTCTTTGGATTCCTTTTGTTTGGGGTTCTCTGTGCTTCCTGGACTTGTAAGTCTATTTCTTTCACCAGGTAGGGGAAGTTTTCTGTCATTATTTCTTCAAATAGGTTTTCAATATCTTGCTCTCTCTCTCATTCAGATGTTGGTACACTTGAAGTTGTCCCAGAGGCTCCTTACATTATCTTCATATTTTTGTATTATTTTTTCCTTTTGCTTTTCCAGTTGGGTGTTTTTTACTTCTTTGTACTTCAAATCTTTGACTTGATTCTTGTGACCCTCTAGTCTGCTGTTGGATCTCTGTATATTACTCTTTATTTCAGTCAGTGTATGCTTAATTTCTAATTGGTCCTTTTTCATATCTTTGAGGGTCTCACTATATTTCTCGGAGGTTTTTAAAGATTCCTGAGTAACCTTATAACCATGGTTTTGAACTCTATATCCAGTAGTTTGCTTTCCTCCATTTCTTTCATTTGTGACCTGTTTCTTTGTCTCCGCATTTTGGCTGCTTTCCTGTGTTGATAGAGTGGCTATGTGTGCTAGGTGTCCTATAAGGCCCAGTGGCTCAGCCTCCCTAATTACCTGAGGTAGACACTCTTGGTGCACCCCTTTGTGGGCTGTGTGCACCACCTTGTTGTAGTTAAGCCTTGATTGCTGTTGATATCACTGGGAGGAATTGACCTCCAGGATAATTGGCTGTGAGGAACAGTTGTGTCTAAAATGGGAGAGCTTCTGTGCTGGAGACACCCTTATGGGGCAGGTCTTGCTTCAGTGGGGCTTTGGTGCTCACTGAGTCTGCCCCCTGAGTATGTCTCTTATGGATCTGAAGAGCTATAATCTGGATGGTCTCACTCTCACCACTGGGTACACTGACTCTTGGATCTCCAAGGAGGTGCAAAGTCAGCCACTGCCTGAGGCCACCCAGCAGGAGCTACAGAGAGATCTGCAGATTCCTCTTCTTTGTTTGGGGTTTGGTGGTGCCAGATGAGGCGCAGCTGTGAAGCAATGCAGGTTGCTGACGAGCCTTAGGCCTTCTTTTGGAAGCTCTCGGGTTCTCTGACCCAGCTACAATTTGACAGGTTTTTAGGTGGAGAAAAGCCAGGCCATTCATATTCAAAAGCCTCTGCACAAAGCTTGGGTGGGGTTGTTAATTGGGTGGGGCGGGGTCTCAGGGAATCACCAGGGCGGAGAAAACCACAATGGCTGCCAGTCTGCTTTGCCTCAGAGAGGTCCCAGTGTCTGTGTCCTGCGGCCCTGTGCTGGAACAATGAACGCTGCAAGTACCTCTGCGAGAAAGCTGCCCTCATGTTCCTGCCCAATGCCAGACAGTACAGTTTCTCTCCGTATGAGTCTGGGTCCCCAAATTCTCACTCGGAACTGGAGTTCAGAGCAGTCGGGAGCTTGTATCTCCCTCCAGATTGAAAAAGACAACTGCGTACCAAGCTGCCAGCCCCTTTTGCGCGCGCCTCTGTACCTCCACACTTCCACACCTCTGCACCTCCTACTGGACTCAATGTGCTTTTCTCTTTCCTTCTAGTTGTAGAATTTCCACTCAGCCAGCCTTCCTGTGGTTCTGGATGATATTAGTTTTGCCTTTTAGTTGTAGTTTTAATGTGGTTGTGCGCAGCAGCAAGTTCAGGTGTTTATCTATGCCATCTTTGTTGTCCAGACTCTCTGTACTTTCTATTCATTTGTACTGTGAACCTAAAACTCCCCTATAATATAAATTATATTAAATGGGTTAAAAAAACAAACAGATTAGGCAAACAGAAAACAAACACCAAAATGGCAGCCCTAAATCCAATTATACCTTTAATTGTGTTAAAAGTAAATGGACTAAACACTGCAATAAAAAGGGCAAAATTATTAGAATGTCTAAAAAGCAACATTCAAATATGTTCAGTCTATAAAAGACATACTTTAAATAACATAGTCACAAATATACTAAGAGAAAAAGGATGGAAAAACATATAAACAGTAACTATGGAAAAGCTGATTTGGCTATAGTAAAAGCAAAAAGTCTATGATAAAAGTAAATACACCATTATGTAGTAAAATATAACAATTACAAATGTATACATATGTGTACAGTTTCAAAATACATGAAGTAAAAATTGGCAAAAGTAAAATGAGACTTTAAAGTCCCAAATGAGGTTCCAAGATGGTTGCAGAGAGGCTGGAAATGGCAGCCACTTGCTCCCAGCCCCACATCAGATTTACAGCTAAATTATAGACCAATTAACTTGAAAAATCACTTGAAGTATAGCTGATCTGGAATATTATAACCAAGGAGTACAGAAAAAGCCACAGAAACTGTTAAAAAGGGCAGAGATGGGGAAGGGGAGATGCAGGGGCGGCTGAGAAGCTGGAGGGATATATCACTGTTACAAAGCTTCCCCTCTATAAGAGCATGGGGTCTCAACCCTACACAGGGATCTCTAACCCAGAACAATAGATTGAAAGAGAAGCCTGTATAGCATCAACGGTGAAAAAATCAGTGGAATTCTGTCTGCCTGGGAGATTCTGATCACACCATGTCAGGGAAGGAGTGCTCCTATTGTTACAGCAAGAGTCTGGAGAGTTTGCTCTGGTCTCCAACTGCTGGAAAGGCCATGCTTTTGTAACTGGGCCCTGCAGAAGGGTCTGCTGGCTGAACCTGGCAGTGTCTTTAAGAGGCCCTCTATTTTGGGGCGGAGATCCAGACAGTGACTAAACTGTGTGGCTTGGGGAAGAAGAACGGTCTCCCCCAACTTGTTGAGATGCATGGATGGCTCCAGTCCTGCTAGGTTCAGCAGCACAGGGGAATGGCACAGGGCTGGGATATTTGGCCTGTACTGCTGGGTTCAGAGCCCAAGTGAAGCTGGAAATTTTAGCCCTGGACTGCTGGGACTAACTTCATGGAGAGATAGGAATGCTCCATAGGGCTGATTTTCGGCCCACTTCTGCTTGGTTAGGTGGTGAGAAGGTGCAGGGGAGTGGTACCAGAGCTGGGATTTTCAGACTGTGTCACCTGGGGAAGCTTTTGTCTAGGAGCCAGACAGGTAAGTGATGGGCTCTGAGGCTGCTTTGCGGGTAGGAGGGCAGGTTCAGACTCCCCTGTGAGTTCAGCCCATGCCACCATGGAAAGGAGGAGTGCCATAACCCTCCTACAGGTTACATGGACCACCCCAGATGGTAAACTGCTTGGATGAGCCCTGCCAATACTGGATACTCCACTGGGTACAGTTCGGTGTGTGTGTGTGTGTGTGTGTGTGTGTGTGTGTGTGTGTGACGGGGGGTGGGAGAATGGCTCAGAATGAAGACATTCAAAGTGTGAGACCGTCAGAGGCTATTATTTTCAGATAGTGAGGAAAGTGATTCCTCTTCCTGTGGGCTGGGCCAGCAACATCCTCAACGGGAGACTTCTGATTTAGCCCAGGGTGGCTGAACTTGCTCCAGCAGAGAAGATTGGCTATACACAACCCTAAACAGCAGTGAGCTTCTTAAGGGGGATTAGAGTTGGAGACTACTTTCCCCTCATTGAGTGCCTGAATGCATGATCCCCAAGTAGGGCAGCCACAACCCCTATCTTGGATAGCCTGAGTTCAGCTTAAAGTTCCATGTTGGAAGGTTTTGAAGGAAGACCAGGAAACCTCATGGGAGAGGAAGAGTAGCTAACAAGTGGAGAAGGCCCTTAGTGAGCCTCAGTCCTATAAGGTTCTGCCACCAGCTGGAAGTTGGAAGAAGCTGACCCTTTTACACAGATTGACCCCTCCAATGTAAATGCAGATCTAGAAGATGCAGACACAAACAATGAACAGTGTGATAGAAACAGGCAGCCCAAGGTCAGTTACACAGCATGTCTGACAGCAACCTGCACCTGAAACCCACCCAAGAGCAAAATCCAACTATCCACACAAGTGGCACACCCTAAAGGGGATCCCGGTAGGCATCAGACCCTGCTGGAAACAACCCTGCTTCAGGGGCAACCCCTATACAGCATGTCATAAACAGTGATTGATGTTTACCCTTATATTCACACAGCCTCTGAAAGGTTAACTCAAACCACAAAAGGGTCAATAGCAATCAAGCCTCAACTACAACAGGGGGTACACATAACCCACAAGAAACATTGCTGGAATACAGAGCTCAGGTCATCTGGAAAAGGATGCCACTGAGACCAATAAGACATCTCGAAACTGCACCTGCACAGCAGCCTGCACACATGGTCAAGGTTAAGCCTGAATATTGTTCCCACCCATGAATGGGCCAACAGCAGTCAAGACCCAATTACACCAGGAGAGCCCACATAATCCACAAAAGGGACACTCCTAGAGAACCCAGCTCAGGAGACCAAGGAGACCACTCCACTGGTCCCAAGGGACACCTACTAATTAAGGCTACCTGATGAAGTCTGAAACACATAGCAGTTCTATCTAATACATAGAAATAAATACAAAGAGATAGCCAAAATAGAAAGACAAAGAAACAGGCCTCAAAGGAAAGAACAGGAAGAATCTCCAGGAAAAGAGGTAAATGAAATGGAGGTAAGCAATATTTCAGATATAGAGTTCAAAGTAATGTTCATAATGATGCTGAAAAACTTAGAACTATATCATGAAGAGACACAGAAACAATGAAAAATAACCAGTCAGAAACATGAATAACATATATGACATAAAAAATACACTGGAATGAATAAAAAGTAGGTAGGATGATGCCAAAGATTGAATCAGCAATTTGGAAGACAAAGTAGGAAAAAAAACACCCAATCAGAACAACAAAAAGAAAGAAGAATTAAAAAAAGAATAAGGCCCTAACTGGTTTGGCTCAGTGGATAGAGCGTTGGCCTGTGGAATGAAGGGTCCCAGGTTCGATTCCGGTCAGGGGCATGTGCCTTGGCTGCGGGCACATCCCCAGTGGGAGGTGTGCAAGAGGCAGCTGATCGATGTTTGTCTCTCATTGATGTTTCTAACTCTATCCCTCTCCCTTCCTCTCTGTAAAAAATCAATAAAATATATTAAAAAAAGAAAGAATAAGGAAAATTGAAGGGAACTTTGGGACAACATGAAACATAACATCCGCATCAGAGGGGTGCCAGAAGGAGAAGAAAGTAGCAAGAGATAGATAAGCTCTGAAGAAATAATCCCTAACAGAAAACTTTCCTAACCTGGGGAAGAAAAAAGTCACAAAAGTGCAGATAACACAGAGATTCCCAATCAAAAGGAACCCAAAGTGACACACACCAAGATACATCATACTTAAAATAGCAAAGGTTAAAGACACAGAGAGAACCTTAAAGGTAGCAAGAGAGAAACAATTAATTACCTACAAGGGAATTCCCATAAGGCTGTTGGCTGATTTTTCAACAAAAACTCTACAGGCCAGAAGGAAATGGCATGAAATATTCAAAGTAATGAAAACCAAGGACCTGAAACCAAGTAAACACTATCCAGCAAGGCCATTATTTAAAATTAAAGGTGAAATAAGGAACTTCCCAGACAAGAAAAACAAAACCAAAACCAAACTAAAGAAATTCATTACCACCGACCCAGCATTGCAAGAAATGTTAAAGGGACAGCTTTCAGAAGTAGAAGAAATACAGAAATACACACACACATACATACACACATACACACACACACACATATACTAGGTGTATCGGTTAATAATGCAGATTTTTCTCAATAGATGGAGTTACACATATGTTGATATACATGCGATTTAATATGTATGTTATTTTGTTGTATTGACAAGCTTCAAAACTTCATATGTCAAACTTTCAGAAGGCGTTAACATCATAGATATTTTTATGCTTAAAAATGTCAAATTTCGTGCCAAAAAAAGAGCATTTGTGGGAAGTTTTAATTCATTACTTTATTTTGAAGAAAAGTGCTGCTGAATACTTCAGGAAGCTTTCATGGTTTCTGTGTCTCTTACATGCTCCATCTCAAGATATTTGTGAATGCTGGTTTAAATGCTTTAAAAGTGATGATTTCAATGTGAAAGACACAGAATGTCCAGGTCGACCGAAAAAGTTTGAAGACCAACAATTACAAGCATTATTGGATGAAGATGCGTGTCAAACTCAAAAACAACTTGCAGAAAGATTAAACGTTGCTCAGCAAACAATTTCTGATCGTTTACAGGCAATGGCAAAGATTTTAAAGGAGGGGAGAACCAAGATGGCGGCATAGGTTAACGCCGGAGTTTGCTGCTTTGAACAACTACTTCAAAAGTGAAACCAAAAAACGGAAGGGACATCACCCAGAACCACAGGAACGCTGGCTGAGTGGAAGTCCTACAACTAGGAGGAAAGAGAAACGCACACGGACACTCAGAGGAGGCGCAGTGCTGAAGTCAAATTCTGAGGTGCTGAGTGCGCAGAGCGGGCTGGCGGCGGAGGGCGCGGTTGTTGTTTTCAATCGGGAGGGAGTCGAAGACTCTGAGCACCAGATCCTGGCGAGTCTTTAGGGACCCAGACTCAAACGGGAGAAGCGGGACTGTCTGGCTTCGGACAGAGCGAGTGCAGCTTTCTCTCCCAGCTTTGCAGTGGGTGCTGGGACTCAGAGAGGCAGAGCCCCTGGGGACAGGACTGAGAGCCGCCGTAACTGCTCTCTCTGGCCCACCCTGTTGATCCTGTGTGACCCGCCCCGCCCAAGCCCTGCACAGAGGCATTTGCCGGATAGCCTCAGGCAAAGGCTAGATTAGCACCTCCCTAGAGGACAGAAGTTCTCTCACTGCTGACACAGCTGATTCTCATAGCCACTTGGCCTGGAGGTCAAACCCTCCCTGGAATTAGCTACAACAATCAAGATTTATCTAGACTGCGAACAAAGACCACTAGGGGGTGCACCAAGGAAGCATAACAAAATGCGGAAACAAAGAAACAGGACAAAATTGTCAATGGAAGAAATAGAGTTCAGAACCACACTTTTAAGGTCTCTCAAGAACTGTTTAGAAGCTGCCGATAAACTTAATGAGATCTACACGAAAACTAATGAGACCCTCGATCTTATATTGGGGAACCAACTAGAAATTAAGCACACACGGACTGAAATAACGAATATTATACAGACGCCCGACAGCAGACCAGAGGAGCGCAAGAATCAAGTCAATGATTTGAAATGCGAGGAAGCAAAAAACATCCAACCGGAAAAGCAAAATGAAAAAAGAATACAAAAATACGAAGATAGTGTAAGGAGCCTCTGGGACAGTTTCAAGCGTACCAACATCAGAATTATAGGGGTGCCAGAAGATGAGAGAGACCAAGATATTGAAAACCTATTTGAAGAAATAATGACAGAAAACTTCCCCCACCTGGTGAAAGAAATGGACTTACAGGTCCAAGAAGCACGGAGAACCCCAAACAAAAGGAATCCAAAGAGGACCACACCAAGACACATCATCATTAAAATGCCAAGAGCAAAAGATAAAGAGAGAATCTTAAAAACAGCAAGAGAAAGAAACTCAGTTACCTACAAGGGAATACCCATACGACTGTCAGCTGATTTCTCAACAGAAACTTTGCAGGCCAGAAGGGAGTGGCAAGAAATATTCAAAGTGATGAATACCAAGAACCTACAACCAAGATTACTTTATCCAGCAAAGCTATCATTCAGAATTGAAGGTCAGATAAAGAGCTTCACAGATAAGGAAAAGCTAAAGGAGTTCATCACCACCAAACCAGGATTATATGAAATGCTGAAAGGTATCCTTTAAGAAGAGGAAGAGGAAGAAAAAGGTAAAGATACAAATTATGAACAACAAATATGCATCTATCAACAAGTGAATCTAAGAATCAAGTGAATAAATAATCTGATGAACAGAATGAACTGGTGATTATAATAGAATCAGGAACATAGAAAGGGAATGGACTGACTATTCTTGGGGGGGAAAGGGGTGTGGGAGATGTGGGAAGAGACTGGACAAAAATCGTGCACCTATGGATGAGGACAGTGGGTGGGGAGTGAGGGCAGAGGGTGGGGCGGGAACTGGGAGGAGGGGAGTTATGGGGGGGGGGGAAAGGAACAAATATAATAATCTGAACAATAAAGATTTAATTAAAAAAAAAAGATTTTAAAGGAAGGAAAATGGGTGCCACAACAACTGAATGAAAGACAAATGGAAAACCGAAAAGTCACCAGTAAAATGTTGCTTCAACAGCACGAAAGAAAGTCTTTTCTGCATTGAATTGTGACTGGTGATGAAAAGTGGATTCATTTTGAGAAACCCAAATGCACAAAATCATGGGTTGATCCAGGTCAACCATCAACATCGAATGCAAGGCCAAATCACTTTAGAAAGAAGACAATGCTCTGTGTTTGGTGGGATCAGGAAGGTGTGGTGTATTATGAGCTTCTAAAACCAGGTGAGACTGTTAATACTGATCACTAGCGACAATAATCAATTTGAACACGCTTTGATCATGAAATGACCAGAATGTGCCAGAAGACATGGCAAAGTAATTTTGCTTCATGATGACGCACCATCACACACTTCAAAACCAGTTAAAGACACATTAAAAGATCTTGCCTCGGAAGTATTATTCACCAGACCTTGCTCCTTCAGATTACCATTTGTTCTGATGATGGCACATGCACTTTCTAAGCAGCACTTCAAAACATACAAAGAAGTGGAAAATGAGGTCTCTCAATGGTTTGTCTCAAAACAAGAAAAGTTCTATTGGGACGGTATCTACAAATTACCTGAAAGATGGGGGAATGTGTAGCTAGCAATGGACATTACTTTGAATAAAGCACTTCTGATGTTTCTCTTGAAAGTATCGTGTTTTCTTTGATTACAAAACCTGCATTATTAACTGGTACATCTAGTATATATATGAACTCTCTCTCTCTCTCTCTCTCTCTCTCTCTCTCTCTCTATATATATATATATATATATATATATATATATATATATATATATGAACATAGACATAAAGAATAAAAATGGTAATAAGTAAATACCTATCAATAATAACCTTAAAAGTAAATGGATTAAATGCTCCCATCAAAAGACATAGGGTAGCCCTAACTGGTTTGGCTCAGTGGATAGAGCATTGGCCTGTAGACAGACTAAAAGGTTCCAGGTTCGATTCTGGTCAAGGGCATGTACCTTGGTTGCAGGCACATCCCCAGTAGGGGGTGTGCAGAAAGCAGCTGATCGATGTTTCTCTCTCATCGATGTTTGTAACTCTCTATCCCTCTCCTTTCCTCTCTGTAAAAAAATCAATAAAATATATTTTTTAAAAAATACAAAGGGTAGCTGAATAGATAAGAAAATCTGACCCATATATATGCTATCTATAAGAGGCCCACCTCAGAACAAAAGATTCACAAAGGAGGAAAGTGAAGGAATGGAAAAAATTATGCCATTCAAATGGAAACAAACAAAAAAGCTGGGGTAGCAATATTTATATCTGACAAAATAGATTTCAAAACAAAGGCTACAACAAAAGACAAAGAAGGTGACTACATAATACTAATGGGACTGATCTAAGAAGAGGATATAACCCTGATAAACATATATGCACCCAATATAGGTGCACTTAAATATATAAAAATACTCTTGGTGGACTTTAAGGGATCGATTGACAGCAATACAGTCATACTAGGGAATTTTACCAACACACTGTTATCAATGAACTCGAGGCCCGATGCATGAATTCATGCATTGGTGGGGTCCTGTGGGCCCGCCCTGATGGGAGCACATTGGGCAGGCTGGCTGTGGGATCTAATGCTGGAAGCTATAGCTTTCCCCCAGCTAGATCTAATTATACTTCAAGGATGGCCAAAAGAAAACCCACAACAGAACTGTTTTGCATTTCATGTGCCATGAGATAAAGTTGTTTATGTGTTGTTTGCAAATGTATATCAAGATGGATGATGGCCCTTGAATGATTTTTGCGTTCTTCCCGGGGCTCTACCCTCAGTTTCCCAATATGATCTTCATGTCTGTTTGTTTAAAAGTTTTTCTGTTTTTGAATGTACCTACCCTTTGCTGCTGCTCCTGGAAGCCCATGGGTCCTCTTTGCTGGCCCTTTTAAAGACAGATTGAAAGCTCACCTAATCTGCAAGGCACCACAATTTCACAAAATCCCCACCCAGCCTCTCTACATTCTTCAGCAAAGGGCCACCATTCTGTTAATGCTTAGGTCACCTTTTTGGTTAATTTGGGAGGTCTCCTGGGGCTGCAGGCCATGGAGGGAGAATTCCACACCTTGGCTGCAGTATTAACAGAACCCTCTGGAGACTCTGATTAGGGACAGAAGGGACTGATAATTATTTTCTTGTGCTTTCACTAAATGTACATGCATCAGGGAGCCAGGCAGTGATTTAGTGGTGCTGGGGCTGATCGGGGGCAGGACTGGCCAGAATGAGGGGCCATGGGTGGTTTCCTGGCTGGCCCCGCCCCTGATCAAGGTGGGGGCCCCACTTGGGGGCGGGGCTGGCTGGGGCAAGGGGCCCCAGTCATTCCAGTCATTCTGCCGTTTAGTCTCTGGGCTTTTATTATATAGGATAGATTTTCCAGGCAGAAATCAACAAGGAAACGCAACTTAAAGGACACACTAGATCAGATGGATTAACTGATATTTAAAGAACATTTTATTCCAAAGCAGCAGAATTTATGCTCTTCTCCAGTGCACATGGAGAATTCTAAAAGCTAGACCTCATGTTAGGGCACAACACAAGACTCAATGAATTAAAGATTTAAATCTATGAAGCAAGTTCTCTGAACATAATGGCATGAAATTAGAAAACAACTAAAATAGAAGATAATAACATTAAGACACATGAAGCCTAAATAGCATGTTATCTATATATACAAAAGGCTAATATTCAAGTGTCCCCTCAGGAGTTTGACCAGGAGTTCGATTGCTTGCTATGATGTGCGCTGACCACCAGGAGGTGGCGCAGAACAAAGGAAGGCCCTGGCCAGCAGCCGGAAAGCCCCGATTGGCCCTGATTGCTGGCCAGGCTGAGGACCTTACCCGGTGCATGAATCTCATGCACCGGGCCTCTAGTTAAACAATAATAGGTTACTAATAAGATGAAGAAAGAAAGAAAAAATAACCTGGAAACAAATGAAAATTAACAACAACCCCAAATCTGTAAATACAGTGAAGGCAGTTATGAGAGGGAATTAGCATACTAGCCTACCAAAGGAAGCAAAAATAAAAATAAAATAAATATTCCAACACTACACATTAGAAAAAACACCTAGGAAAGAAAAGGCAAGATGAGGTCAGGGTAAATAGAAGGAAATAAATAATAAAGATAAGAGATTTAATAAATGACAGACAGAAAAAAACACAAAAATGAATGAAACCAAGAGCTGGTTCTTTGAAAGATAAACAAGATTGATGAATCTTTAACAAAACTCATTGAGAAACAAGGAAAGAACACCCAAATAATAAAATCAGAAGTGAAAAAGGTGAAGTAACAACTTACATCACAGAAATACAAAAGAATTGTAAGAAAATATTATGAACAATTATGTGCCAACAAATTGGACAACCTGGGTGAAATGAAAAAATTCCTAGAAGCATCTTCCAAAACAGAATCAGGAAGACATGAATAGACAGATAACCACTAATGAAATTTACCAAACATTCAAAGATAAACTAACATTCAAAGAAAAACTAACACCTATCCTCAAACTATTGCAAAATTTTCAATAGGAGGGATGCCGTCCAAGCTGTTTTTACAAGGCCAGCATTATCCTATTTCCAAAACCAGATAAAGACACAACAAAGAAAGAAAACTATAGGCCAATATCCCTGATGAACATAGATGCTAACACCCTCCACAAAATGTTAGTAAATCGAACCCAGCAGTACATTAAAAAGATCATACACCATGACAAAATAGGATGTATACTAGGAATGCAAGGCTAGGGTAATATTTGCAAATCAATAAGTTAAATAGATCCATAAACAAAATGAAAGATAAAAATCATATAATCATATCAATACATGCAGAAAAAGTATTCAATAAAATCCAGCACCCATTTATGATAAAACCTCTCAGCAAAGTGGAAATAGAAGAACCATATCTAACATAATAAAAGCCATATATAACAAACATCATACTCAATGGGCTAAAACTAAAACCATTTTCCTGAAGATCAGAAACAAGAGAAGGATATCCACTTTTAGCACTCTTACTCAACATAGCAGTGGAAGTCCTAGCCATAGTGATCAGATGAAATAGAAGGCATCCAAATTGGAAAGGAAGAAGTAAAACTTCCAATATTTGCAGATGACATGATATTGAACATAGAAAACCCTAAAGACTCCACCAAAAAACTACTAGATTTAAAAAATGAATTTGACAATTTAGCAGGATACAAAATCAACATACAGAAATTGATGGCATATTTATACACCAATAATGAACTCTAAGAAAGAGAAACTAAGAAAAGGATCACATTTAAAATTGCAACAACAAAAGTAAGTTACTAGGCATTTACATAACCAAGGAGGTAAATGGCTTGTACTCAGAAAACTATATGACACTGAAGAAAGACACAGAGGAAGATACAAACAAGTGAAAGCATATACCATGTTCATGGGGTTGGAGGAATTAATATAATTAACATGCCCATACTACCCAAAGCATTCTATAGACTGAATGCAATCCCTATTACAATACCAATGGCATATTTCAAAGACCTATAACAAATGCTCCAAAAATTTATATGAAAACAAAAAGGATTCCAAGTAGCTTCAACAATCTTGAGAAAGAAGAACAAAATTGGAGGGATCACAATACCAGATATCAAACTATACTGCAAAGCCCCTGTAATCAAAACAGCCTGATATTGGCACAAGAACAGGCAGATAGATCAATGGAATAGTACAAAGAGCCTATAAATGAACTCATGCTTTTATGGTCAATTGATATTTGACAAAGGAGGCAAGAACAAACAATGAAGTAAAGACAGTCTCAACAAATGTTGGGAAAATTGGACAGGTACATGCAAAAAAAAATGAACTTAGACCAGCAACTTACACCATATCCTATATAATAATCCTATATAATAAAGAGGTAATATGCAAATTAACCCTCACACCCTCACAATACGGCTGCCTACGACCAGGCCAGCAGGGGGGTTAGTGAGGGATGACTAAATGACTGAACAAGCAGGCTGCATGGGGCAACCAGGCCGGCAAGGGGTTTAGTGAGGGACGACCAAATGACTGAATAGCAGGGGAGGCCGTGAGGGGCGACCAGGCTGGGAAGGGGGGCAGTTAGGGGTGACCAGGCCAGCAGGGGGGGCAGTTGGGGGCGAACAGACTGGTGGGGGGACACTAAGGGGTGACAAGGCTGGCGTGGGGGGGGGCAGTTAGGAGCAACCAGGCCAGTAGGGAGGGGGCAGTGGGGGAGACCTGGCCAGCAAGGGGGGGGGGCAGGGGCAACCAGACAGGCAGGCAGGTGAGCGATTAGGAGCCAGCGGTCCAGGATTGTGAGAGGAATGTCTGACTGCCGGCAGCCAGACATCCCCTGAGGAGTCCCGGATTGGAGAGGGTGCAGCTTGGGCTGAAGGGATCCCCCCCCCCGCCCGCCCCCATGCACAAATTTCGTGCACCGGGCCTCTAGTACAAGAATAAAAGACTTAAATGTAAGTAATGAAACCATAAAAATCCTTAAAGAAAACTTAGGCAGTAAAATCTCAGAGTAATATTTTTGCCAATATATCTCTGAGGGCGAGGGAAACACAGGAAAAAATAAAGAAATGGTACTACATCAAAGTAAAAAGCTCCTGCACAGCAAAAAAACCAGCAACAAACAAAAAGGGAACCCACCATATGGGAGAATATTTGCCAATGATTCATCTGATAAAAAGTTAATCTCTAAACATATCCTATGTAATAAAGAGGTAATATGCAAACTGACCCTCACTCCATCATACCACCACAAGATGGCTGCACTCACAGCAGAGGCAGGGTTCCTGTAACACAAGATGGATGCGCCCATAGTGGAGGTGGGGTTCCCGTAACAAGCTGTAACAAGCCATCAGCAGGGACCTGTGGCTGCGTGGCGCTGGGCCGGGGAGGAGGACCTGAGGCTGCATCCCCCACCCAGTGGGGCTTAATGGGGGACCTCAGGCCATGCCCCCACCTGATGGGGCTTGATGGGGGACCTCAGGCCATGTACCCCACCCGGCGGGGCTTGACAAGAGACCTCAGGCCATGCCCCCGCCCCAGTGCCGGGGGACCTCAGGCCACACCCGCCACCCTGGCGCTGGACCGGGGGACCTGTGGCTGCACCCCCAGACCTGCGGGGCTTGATGGGGGACCTCAGGCCACATCCCCTGCCTGGTGGGGCTTGAAGGGGGACCTCATGTCGTGCCCCCCACCCTGCAGGGCTTGATGGGGGACCTCAGGCCGCACCCCCTGCCCTGCGCCTGGCCAGGGGACCTGAGGCTGCGCGCCCAGCCCAGCAAGGCTTGACGGGGGACCTAAGACTGTGCCCCCACCCCAGCGCCTGGCCTAGGGACCTGAGGCCGTGCGCCTGGCCTGGCGGGGCTTGACAGGGTACCTGAAGCCATGCCCCCCGCCCGGCAGGGCTTGATGGGGGTGGGGCCGGCCGGGTCTGGATCTTGCCCAATGGGGGTGGGGTCAGCCGGGTCTAGGTCTCGTGTGATTTCAAGGTGCATGCGGGTGGGCAGGGACTTGATTCTGGGTCCCGTGTGTGCCCCAGACTCTGACAGGAGTAAGATTTTCATATACATTTTACTAATTTTCTTTCATCTCTGACACTTCTATAGAGAAAGGGCAAATAGCAATATTAAAATATTTCCTCTAATTAATTCCCTTTTAATGTGCATGAATTTCATGCACCGGGCCACTAGTATGTGTGTGTGTGTGTGTGTGTGTGTGTGTGTGTGTGTATAAATTATACAAATGAAAACCAGAAAGGCAAACAATCCAATTAAAAAATGGACAAAGGACTTGAATAAATACTTCTCCAAAGAGGACATATAGATAGCCAACAGACATATAAAAAATGCTCAAGTACACTAATCATCAGGGAAATGCAAATTAAAACTAAAATGAGATATCACCTCACACCTGTCAGAATAGCTATTACCAAAAAATCAATAAACAACAAGTCATGGCGAGGATGTGCAGAAAAGGGAACTCTAGTGCACTGTTGATGGAATGGAGACTGAAGCAGCCACTGTGGTCAACGCTGTGGAGTTTCCTTAAAATATTAAAAATGGAACTGCCTTTTGACCCAGTGATCCTACTTCTGGATATAGTCTGTAGGAAATAGGCCTCTGTGATCCGTCTCCAGCATAGTCAACTTTTACTGGAAACGTTTGTTTTCTAACTTCCTGCCATTATGGAAACAGAATGTAGGGAGGAAGGAAGAGAATGTAAGAGCAATGAAGTGTGGACGTGGGCCAGCATCATGGTGAAAACCTCCGAGGTACCTGCCTCAACTAGACAGCGGGAGGTGGTGGCAACTAGAAAAGGCTGCAGCCCAATTTTTTGAAATGGCCCAATGGGAGACAATAAGACCTAGGTGACATATGAGGAAACAGGTGATCCCATAGTACTCAGCCAATGAGGAACCAGAGGAGGGACTGAATAAATGGGCTGTTTGCTGTCCCAGGTATGCCTGTACAACCGGTCAGACACCCACTCTAGAGAATGTATTGAAAGTCTCGTTTTTGCCATACTTCTGTCTCTGAGTCTGTTATTTGAATTCGGACAGGTGAGCATTTTTCACATTGTCTACGAGTCTTGAACACCAATCAGAAAGAATATATGTACCCCTGTGTTCATAGAAGAGTTATTTACAATAGCGAAGATCTGGAAAGAGCCAAGTTCCCTATCAGTAGATGAATTGATAAAAACACTGTGGTACAGGGGGCCAAGATGGCTGCAGGGTAAAAGGAATCTCTGACTGCTTGTTCCCAACACTGATGGACATGTGGCTGAATTTCAGGGAAACAGGTATGAAAAACCATTTCAGGTGAAGCTGGTATGAAATATTGTGAACAGAGAATGCAGAGAAAAGACACAGATGTGAAGAAGGTGATTCAACTCGCACAGGTGGGCGGGTGGGAAAATGGAGAGATATTATGGCAGCGGAGACCCTGCCCACCTGGTAATGCTGGGTCTCAGCACCACACGGATTCCTAATTCAGAAAAACAGAGAAGAGAAGGGGAATCGGTGTTGCCCTGGGTGGAGGGAAGCAGTGGAGATTCAGTACTCTTTGGAAGCTCAAACCACAACATCCAGGCAAGAGCATTCTCTCTGTTGTAGCTTTAAGGATAATCCATTTGACCTGGAACTGAGGTAGGGGACATGCTGCAAAGCTCCACCCCGCAGAGCTTGGCTGCAAGGTACACTCGGCAGTGACTCTGAGGGCCACCGTCCCCTCACAGAATATTGGGTATAGAGCCAGAGGAGGGCTGATCTGTGTGCCTAGGGGGAAAAAAGTGATTAGCCTTCCCTAATTCGCTTCCACCTCAAGTGCACGGACAGTGCCCTGCCCACAACCTGGGAATTTGGTAAATCTGTGATTTGAGTCAAAGGAAACAGTGCAGGGCTAGAAATCTGCACTGGTAGGGCTTAGTCTGACAGTACAAGGGACAGGGACATTTCACCAGTTGGATAGCAGGTGGAGGCTCTGCCCAAGGGCTGCCAGCACTGCAGAAAGATTAAAGTGCCAAGAAGGGCTGATTTTATTTGTTTGTTTGTTTTTATCCTCTCCTACTTTGAGTGGCGGCAAGGGAGTGCCAGGGAACCAGGTGGAGCTGAGATGTTGCAACAGTGTCTGCCCAGTGGGTTTCTGTCTGGGAAACAGAGGGGTGTGTGCTGGGCCCTTCAGCAGCATTATAGGGAAGGAGATCCAAGCTCCCCTGCGAGTACAGCCAGCCCAGCCCTGTGAAAGAGGAAGTGCCCACCTTCCCCCCTACAGATTACAAGCACTACCTCCAACATGAATCTGTTTAAACCACTTGGGCCAGGTCCCGATAGCCCCACAGAGCAAAGATCCATGGGGGAAGGGAGAACAACTTAGAGCAGAGGCATTCAAGGAGCAAGACACAGGCAGATCTAGTCTCTGGGCATCAGAGGACCCATCCACAGGACTGCTGGGGCTCTGCCCTGACAAGTGTCAGACTGGTGGCTGAAAACCAGGCAGAGATAGTGACTCACATTGATTTAATCAGAGGCCCTACCAGGAGGCCTGTGACAGACACACCAAGGGGCCAGTTTTGGACCATAGTAGAGAAACATCCAGCAAACTCCACAAATAGCAGATCCAAAGAATGAATACAGTAGCCAAAACTGGTTTGGCTCAGTGGATAGAGCGTCGGCCTGAGGACTGAGAGGTCCCGGGTTCGATTCCGGTCAAGGGCATGTACCTGGGTTGCAGGCACATCCCAGTAGATGTGCAGGAGGCAGCTGATCGATGTTTCTCTCTCATCGATGTTTCTAACTCTCTATCTCTCTCCCTTCTTCTCTGTAAAAAATCAATAAAATATATTTTAAAAAAAGAATGAATGCAGTAAACACAGTAGGCACTGAAATCTGGGAAGCTGAACTCCACTTTTTTTCTTTTTCTTTATTATTATTTTGTATATAATCTTCTCTGTATTTTTTATTTTAGTTTTCACTTTGTTTTTGCTTCTCTTTCTCTCTCTCTCATATCCTTTATTTCTTTTTCCTTTTGTCTATGTAGTTTTTTCTCTTTCATTTTTTCCTGTTTTTCTCTTCCTATTTCCTGTATTCTTTTATTCACTATTATTACCTTTAATTATTATCAGTCCATATACATATGTATATTTCTCTTCCTCTCTTGTATTCTTTTCCCCCCCTTTCTTTTTCTTCACCTTCTTTCCTTTCACATTCACTTCCTTCATTTCCTTCTTTATGCTCTCTAATCCTTTTGGTCTCTTGTATTATAGTATTCTCCCCCCCCCCCCACTTCTCTTTTCTTTTTTTTAAATTATTATTTTTAATTAAAACTTTATTGTTCAGATTATTACATTTGTTCCTCTTTTTCCCCCCCATAACTCCCCTCCTCCCAGTTTCCACTCCACCCTCCGCCCTCACTCCCCACCCACTGTCCTCATCCATAGGTGCACAATTTTTGTCCAGTCTCTTTCCGCATCTCCCACACCCCTTTTCCCCCCGCCCCAAGAATAGTCAGTCCATTCCCTTTCTATGTCCCTGATTCTATTATAATCACCAGTTCATTCTGTACATCAGATTATTTATTCACTTGATTCTTAGATTCACTTGTTGATAGATGCATATTTGTTGTTCATAATTTGTATCTTTACCTTTTTCTTCTTCTTCCTCTTCTTAAAGGATACCTTTCAGCATTTCATATAATACTGGTTTGGTGCTGATGAACTCCTTTAGCTTTTTCTTATCCGTGAAGCTCTTTATCTGACCTTCAATTCTGAATGATAGCTTTGCTGGATAAAGTAATCTTGGTTGTAGGTTCTTGCTATTCATCACTTTGAATATTTCTTGCCATTCCCTTCTGGCCTGCAAAGTTTCTGTTGAGAAATCAGCTGACAGTCGTATGGGTATTCCCTTGTAGGTAACTGAGTTTCTTTCTCTTGCTGATTTTAAGATTCTCTCTTTGTCTTTTGCTCTTGGCATTTTAATGATGATGTGTCTTGGTGTGGTCCTCTTTGGATTCCTTTTGTTTGGGGTTCTCTACGCTTCCTGGACTTGTAAGTCTATTTCTTTCAACAGGTAGGGGAAGTTTTCTGTCATTATTTCTTCAAATAGGTTTTCAATATCTTGCTCTCTCTCATCTTCTGGCACCTCTATAATTCGGATGTTGGTACGCTTGAAGCTGTCCCAGAGGCTCCTTACACTATCTTTGAATTTTCGGATTCTTTTTTCATTTTGCTTTTCTGGTTGGGTGTTTTTTGCTTCTTCGCATTTCAAATCTTTGACTTGATTCTTGCGCTCCTCTGGTCTGCTGTTGGGAGTCTGTATAATATTCTTTATTTCAGTCAGTGTATGCTTAATTTCTAGTTGGTTCTTTATCACAACATCGAGGGTCTCATTAGATTTCTTGTAGATCTCATTAAGTTTATCGGCAGTTTCTAGAAAATTATTGAAAGACCTTAAAAGTGTGGTTTTGAGCTCTAGATCCTCCAATTCTGACATTTCTGTCCTGTTTCTTTGTCTCCGCATTTTTTATGCTTTCTTGGTGCACCCCCTTGTGGTCTTTGCGCGCAGTCTTGTTGTAGTTAAGCCTTGATTATTGTCAATAATACTGGGGGGGATTTGACCTCCAGGCCAACTGGCTGTGAGAATCAGCTGTGTCTGCAGTGGGAGAACTTCTGTCCTCTAGGGAGGGGCTAATCTAACCTTTGCCTGAGGCTATCTGGCAAATGCCTCTGTGCAGGGCTTGGGCGGGGCGGGTCCCAGGGGATCTACAGGGCGGGTGGAGAAAGTAGTTATGGCTGCTCTCAGTGCCGTCCCTAGGGGCTCTGCCTCTCATAGAGTCCCAGCAACCGCTGCAAACCTCGGAAAGAAAGCTGCCTTCGAGTTCCAACCGAAGCCAGACAGTCCCGCTTCTCCTGTTTGAGTCTGGGTCCCTAGAGACTCGTCTGGATCTGGAGCTCAGAGTTTGAGACTCCCTCCTGATTGAAACAGACAACCGCGCCCTCCGCTGCCAGCCTGCTCCGCATGCACTCCGCACCTTAGTATTTTACTTCAGCTCTGCGCCTCCTCTGAGTCTCGGTATGCTTTTCTCTTTCTTCCTAATTGTAGAACTTCCACTCAGCCAGCCTTCCTGTGGTTCTGGATGATGTCCGTTCTGTCTTTTAGTTGTATTTTTGAAGTGGTTGTTCGAGGCAGCAAACTCTGGCGTTAACCTATGCCACCATCTTGGTTTCTCCTTCTCTTTTCTTATTCCTTCTTGGAGAGGTTGTTTTTGTTCTTGTTATCAGTTTTTATGGATATTTATTGAGAGAGTGGAAGGGGGTGTGCGGGCTGACGTTCTAACCACTAAGCAATGTCGGCCAAGGCTGTATGTGTGTTCTTTTCCGTTTGTTCTGTCAACACCTGTATATCAGCTGCCATGACATGATTGGGATTGAGCCTCAGTCAGCCAGCCAGCCCACCGATGAAAGGGACAACAGAAATCAAGAACCAATTACAATTGGAGGGCCCACATAACCCACAGAAGGGATATTTCTAGAGCACCCAGCTCAGAAGATCAAGGAGACTATACCACAAGACACCCACTACAGAAGGCCACACCAACAGTAGTGGAAGTCATAGCTAACCTGCTTAATATATATAATGAAAGCATGAAGAGGCAGCCAAAAGGGGGAGACAGAGAAATAGGCCCCTTATAAAAGAACAAGAGATTCTCCAGAAGAAGAGTTAAATGAAATGGAGATAAGCAATTTATCAGATATAAAATTAACATTAATGGTTATAAGGATGCTCAACACCATGAAAGAAGACATAGAAACTATGAAAAACAACCAGTCGAAAATGAAGAATGACATAGCAGAAATAAAGAATACACTGGAAGGATTAAACAGTAGAGTAGAGGAAGCTGAAAATCAAATCAGTGAATTAAAAGACAGTGTACAGAAAATCACTCAATCAGAGAACCAAAGAGAAAATAATAATTATAAAACAGGAGCACAGTGTAAGGGAACTTTAGGATAATATGAAACATAACAAAATCTGCATCATAGGAGGACCAGAATGATAAGAAAGTGAACAAGGGATAGAGAACATATTTGAAGAAATAATGGCAGAAAACATCCCTAACATAGCAAAGGAAAAAGTCACACAAGTTCAGGAAGCACAGAGAGTCCCAAACAAGATAAACTCAAAGAGGCCCACACCATGACATATCATAATTAAATGCAAAAATAAAAAACACAGAGAGAATATTAAAGGCAGCAAAAGAAAAGCAATTTGTTAGCTACAAAGGAGAACCGATAAGGCTGTGAGCTGATTTCTCAACAGAAACACTATAGGTCAGAAGGGATTGGCATGAAGTACTCAAAATAATGAAAAGCAAGTATTTGAAACCAAGACTACTCTATCTAGCAAGGCTATCATTCAACATGGATGGTGAAATAAAGAGCTTCCCAGACCAAAAAAAGGACTAAAGGAGCTTAGTATCATCAAACCAGCACTGTAAGAAATGTTAAAGGGCACTAACCGGTTTGGCTCAGCGGGTAGAGCGTCAGCCTGCGGACTCAACGGTCCCAGGTTCGATTCTGGTCAAGGGCATGTACCTTGGTTGCGGGCACATCCCCAGTAGTGGGGGTGCAAGAGGCAGCTGATCGATGTTTCTCTCTCATCGATGTTTCTGTCTCTCTATCCCTCTCCCCTCCTCTCTGTAAAAAATCAATAAAATATATTTTTAAAAAAAGAAATGTTAAAGGGACTGCTGGAAGAAGCAGAAATATATAGAGCAGTGGTTCTCAACCTTCTGGCCCTTTAAATACAATTCCTCATGTTGTGACAACCATAAAATTATTTTTGTTGCTACTTCATAACTGTAATGTTGCTACTGTTATGAATCGTAATGTAAATATCTGATATGCAGGATGGTTTTAGGCAACCCCTGTGAAAGGGTCGTTCGACTGCCAAAGGGGTCGTGACCCACAGGTTGAGAACCATTGATATATAGTGAGGAACATAGGCATAAAGAATAAAAATGGTGCCCAGCCGGCATGGCTCAGTGGTTGAGTGTCGACCTATGAACCAGGAGGTCACTGGTTCAATTCTCAGAGCACATGTGTGGGTTGCAGGCTCAATCCCCAGTAGGGGATATGCAGGAGGCAGCCAGTCAATGATTCTCTTTCATCATTGATGTTTGTCTCTCTCTCACTCTCCCTTCCTCTCTGAAATCAATAAAAATAAAAATATTTTTAAAAGTATAAAAATGGCAATAAATAAGTACCTATCAATAATAACCTTAAATGTAAATGGATTAAATGCTCCATGCAAAAGACATAGAGTAGCTGAATGGATAAAAAAACATGACCCACATATATGCTTGTCTTTAAGAGACCCTCCTCAGAACAAAAGACTAACTCCGATTAAAAGTGAAAGGTTAGACTAAAGATGGCGGCTGGCAGGATGGAGGTGAGGGAGAGGATGTGAGTGAGTGAGAGGGTGAAGGGAGAGTGTGTGTATGTGTGTGGTATGTGTGTGAGTGAGGGATAGTTAAATCCGACAGGAGTATCAGGGGCCAGCAGACCAGACTCTCCTGGGCAGAGAGGGGCTGCTACCGCTGCGGGCACTCCCCGGACTGCGGGACTCAGGCACGGAGTCCATGCCATCTTGAAGGGGAGAGCGCCCATCTGGAAACTCATCAACACCATTATCCAGACAGGCCTTGGACACTGCATGCGAACCAGCAGCCACTCCAGCCAAAATCTTGCTGCCCCGCCCACAGACTCGCAGACCCTGGGATCTCCACCTCCAAAGGAGGACCGTGCCTGCAGCGGTAGGTGCAGCCTCCCCCTCCCCAGTGGCGGACCTTCGGGCACCACAGTTGCGTGTTTCCAGCATGCAAGCCTCTGGGGCCCACCACCCCACAGGCAGCCCCTGGGAGCTACTACAGGCGCCCGCTGAGTGCAATGTTGTGCAAACGGGGGTGCACTGCTCCATAGGAGAAATTCTGAATTCACTCTCCTGAACAACTACCAATAGACACTGTCACACAATTTCAATGCCAGGGCCCATTAGGGTGCGTCAGAGCTCTGCGTGCAAGCCGCACGCCAGAATCGCACTGCCAAAGTTGCCGTTTCCAGCAGGCAGGCATCTGAAGCCCACCACCCCACAGGCAGCCCCTGGGAGCCTCTGCGAGCCCCCCACTCGGTGCGATATTGTACAGACTGTGGCACACTGCCCTATAGGAGAAATTCTGAATTCACTCTCCTAAGTAACGGCCAATAGACACTGTTGAACAATTTCAATGCCAGTGCCCGTTAGGGTGCGTCAGAGCTCTGCACGCATGCTGCAATCACACCGCCAGAGTCGCGTTTTCTAGCAGGCAGGCACCTAGATCCCACCACCCCACAGGCAGATCTGGGGAGCCACTGTGAGCCTCGCTGAGTGCAATATTGTGCAAACGGGGGTGCACTGCCCCACAGTAAAAATTCTGAATTCACTCTCCTGAATAACGGCCAATAGACACTGCTGCACAATTTCAATGCCAGGGCCCCTTAGGGTACCTCGGAGCTCCACTCCGCAAATCCACCACAGGTACCCCTGTGAGCTGCCACTGGGAGCATGTGTATCCATCCACAAACACAGTAGCAAAGACTGAGTCTTCCCACTCTATTGCTGCAGAACTCTGGACACTATAGTCGTGCTTTTCCAGTGCTAAGGCCTCCTGAGTCCACTGTGCCACAGGTGTGTTCTTATCCTAACAAGGGTGCATTGCCCCAACAATAGAAATTCTGAATACTCTCATCCTGGATACCTGCCCACAGACGCCTCAATCACTTGGCTTCAACAGGGCCCTTCAGAGTGCGCCAGGATGCCGCACTGGCTAGCACACCGCGGGTGCCCCTGTGAGCTACCACTGGGAGCGTGGGTAGCCAACCACAGGCCCAGTGGCAAAAACTGAGTCTTCCCACCCTACAGCTACAGAACTCGGGACACCACAGTTGTGCCTTTCTAGTGTGCAGGCCTCCTGAGCCCTACCACCCTGACAGGCAGCTTCTGGGTACCTCCGTGAGCCCCTGCTGGGCACGTGCGATTTTAGCCAAGGATGCAAGGCAGCAAAAATTGGAACATACCTCTCCCCAGCTGCTGACATCTGGACACCACGGTTGAACCTTTCCAGCTCGCAGGCCTACAGCAAGAAAACCCAAATAGCTCAAGTAGGGAGCTACACTAGGTTACCAAGTTCAGGAGACCTGAGAGATCACACCAGCAGCACCTTCCTCAAAAGAACCAGGGCAGCAAAACAGTAGGATCTAGGACACAGAAACAATTAAAATGTTAGAGAAAAAAATGGGGAGACAAAAAAGCAACCCCCAAAGGAAAGAAAAAGAGGAATCACCAGAGAGGGAGTTAAATGAAACCGAGGCAAATAACTTCTCAGAGACAGAATTCAGAGTAATGGTTATAAGAATGCTCAAACAGCTGGATGACAAATACAAGCAACTCAATGACAAATACACACAACTCAATGAGAATTATAAGGAGCTGAATGAGAATGTCACCAATATGAAAAGGACCCAAGAGGAAATGAAAAATGACCTAGCTGCAATAAAGAACAAAATGGAAGGCATGAATAATAGACTAGAAGAGGCTGAGGACCACATCAGCGAGCTAGAAGACAGGGTAGGAAAAAACACACAAACACAGCAGCAACTAGAAAGAAAAATTTAAAAACAAGGGAAGATCCGAAGGGAGCTTTGGGACAACACAAAATGAAACAACATCCGCATAATAGGGGTACCAGAAGGAGAGGAAGAGAAGCAAGGAATAGAAAACCTGTTCGGAGAAATAATGACAGAAAACTTCCCCGATATTGGCAAGAAAAAAACTATGCAAATCCAAGAAGCACAGAGAGTCCCAAACAAGATGAACCCAAAAAGACCACCAACACCTAGACACATCATAATTAAATTGGCAAACATCGACGACAAAGTACGAATCTTAAAAGCTGCTAGAAAGAGAAAGAAAGTTACATACAAGGGATCTCCCATTAGAATATTGATGGATTTCTCAACAGAAACACACCAGGCTACAAGGGAATGGAATGAAATATACAAAGTGATGCAAACCAAGGGACTGAATCCCAGAAATCTATACCCAGCAAGGCCATCATTCAAAATTGAAGGTGGAATCAGGAGCTTCACAGACAAAAAAGGACTAAGAGAGTTTATTACCACCAAGCCAGCAATGCAAGAAATGCTAAAGGGACTGCTGTAAAGAGAAAAAACAGAAAGGCAAGAAAAAACACAAATATTAAGAATAAAAATGACGACAAACAAGTACTTATCAATAATAACATTAAATGTAATTGGATTAAATACCCCAATTAAAAGACATAGGGTAGCTGAATGGATAAGAAAACACCACCCATATATCTGCTGTCTACAAGAGACCCACCTGAGAACAAAGGACTCACACAGACTGATAGTGAAGGGATGGAAAAAAATTTTTCAGGCAAATGGAAATGAGAAAAAAGCTGGGGTTGCAATACTTATATCTGACAAAATAGACCTTAAAGTAAAGACCATAACAAGAGATAAGGAAAGCCACTACATAATACTAAAGGGAGCAATCCAACAAGAAGATATAACTCCGGTAAATATATATGCACCCATTACAGGAGCACCCAAATACATAAAACAACTTCTGGAAGATATCAAGGGAGAGATCGATAGCAAAAAAGTCATAGTAGGGGACTTTAATACCCCACTGACATCACTAGATAAATCCTCTAAACAAAAAATCAGCAAGTAAACATCAATCCTAAATGACTCACTAGATCAGATGGACTTAATTGACATTCTCAGAATATTTCACCCCAAAGCAACAGAATATATATTCTTCTACAGTGCACACGGGACATTTTCAAAGATAGACCACATATTAGGTCATAGGCAAAGTATCTTCAAATTCAAGAGGATAGAAATCATAACAAGCATCTCCTCAGATCACAGTGGCATAAAACTAGAAATCAAGTACAATAAAAACAATGGAAGAGAGAAACTAAGATTGCGGCATAGATAAACACCGGGAAATTGCCGCCTCCCACAACAATTGAAAAATACCGCAAAGGACAGAGCGGACATCATCCAGAACAACAGGAAGGCTGGCTGAGTGTAAATTCTACAACTAGAAGGAAAGAAAAGCACACTGAGAACCAGAGGAGCTGCGGAGGGGAAGTGCAGAGGTACGGCGGCTCACGCGGAAAGGGGGTGGCACCTGAGGACGCGGCTGTCTTTTTGAATCACAAGCTCCCGACTGCTCTGAACTCCAGTTCCGGGAAGTCTCTGGGGACCCAGGACTCATACGGGAAGCTGGACTGTCGGGCAGCGGGCGAACTTGAGGGCGGCTTTCCCTCAGAGGTGCTTGCAGCAATTATCGGGTCACTGAGACGTGCGACTCCTTAGGGCTGGGCGGAGAATCAGCCATAGCTGCTTGCTCTGCCCTTTGATTCCCTGAGACCCCGCCCCACCCAGGCTGCGGCAGAGGCTTTTGCATGTGAATGTACCTAACTGCAGCCGAGCCAGGCAGACCTGGAACTTCCAAGAGAATGTCCAAGGCCCCGCAGCGGCTTGCACTGCTTCACAGCTGAGCCTCTTCGTGGATCCTGTTGTGTGGCCTCAGGCAGAGGCTGAATTAGCACCTCCTTAGATCCAGGAGCCACTGTACCCAGTGGTCAGAGGGGGACCATCCAGATTGCAACTCCTTAGATTCATAAAGGACACACTCAGGGAGCAGACTCAGTGAGCCCCAAAGCCCCACTGAAGCAAGTCTTGCCCCAGAAGGGTGTCTTCAGCACGGAAGTTCTCCCACTTCAGACACAGCTGATTCTCACAGCCAATTGGCCTGGAGGTCAATTCCTCCCAGTGATCCTACAACAACCAAGGCACCAAGAGTGCACCAAGAGTGTCCACCTCAGGTAACTGGGGAGGCTGAGCCACTGGGCCCTACAGGACACCTGGCGCGCAGGGCCACTCTATCAACACAGGGAAGCAGCCAAAATGCGGAGACAAAGAAACAGGTCACAAATGGCAGAAATGGAGGAAAGCAAACGACTGGATATAGAGTTCAAGGCCACGTTTATAAGGTTTTTCAAGAATTTTATGGAAATCGCCGATAAATTTAATGAATCCCTCAATAAGTATAGTGAGACCATGGAGGACATGAAACAGGACCAACTAGAAATTAAGCATACACTGACTGAAATAAAGAATAATTTACAGAGATCCAACAGCAGACAAGAGGATCCCAAGAATCAAATCAAAGATTTGAAATACAAAGAAACAAAAAATACCCAACAGAAAAAGAAAAAAGAAAAGAGATTCCAAAAATATGAAGATAGTGTAAGGAACCCCTGGGACAACTTCAAGCGTACCAACATCAGAATTATAGGGGTACCAGAAGGAGAGAGAGAGCAAGATATTGAAAACCTTTTTGAAGAAATAATGACAGAAAACTTCACCTACCTGGTGAAAGAAATGGACTTACAAGTCCAGGAAGCGCAGAGAACCCCAAACAAAAGGAATCCAAAGAGGACCACACCAAGACACATCATAATTAAAATGTCAAGAGCAAAAGATAAAGAGAGAATCTTAAAAGCATCAAGAGAAAGACAGTCAGTTACCTACAAGGAAGTACCCATACGACTGTCAGCTGATTTCTCAACAGAAACCATGCAGGCCAGAAGAGAGTGGCAAGAAATATTCAAAGTGATGAATAGCAAGAACCTGCAACCAAGATTACTTTATCCAGCAAAGCTATCATTCAGAATAGAAGGTCAGATAAAGAGCTTCACGGATAAGAAAAAGCTAAAGGAGTTCATCACCACCAAACCAGCATTATATGAAATGCTGAGAGGTATTCTTTAAGAAGAGGAAGAAGAAAAAGGAACTCTTACCATTTGCCACAGCATGGATGGAACTGGAGAGTGGATAAATACCACAGGATCTCACTCATTTGTGGAATATAATGAACAACATAAACTGATGAACAAGGGCTGATCCAGAACCGGAGAGGCATTGATTGGACTGTCGGGCCTTGGAGGGAAGGTAGGGGAGGGTAGGGGTAAGGGGGAAAGATCAACCAAAGGACTTATATGCAAGCATATAGGCCTAACCAATGGACACGGACAACGGGGGGGGGGGGTGAGGGCATGAGCGGGGGGGGGGTAGAGGTTAACGTGGGGACAAGGACACATATGTAATAACTTAATCAATAAAAAATATATTTAAAAAAAACAATGGAAAAAATCAAACACTTGGAGGCTAAATAGCATGCTATTAAACAATGATTGGGTTACCAAAGAGATCAAAGAAGAAATAAAAAGCATCCTGGAAACAAATGACAATGAAAACCCAACAATCCAAAATCTATGGGACACAATGAAAGCAGTCCTGAGAGGGAAGATCATAGCTCTACAAGCCTACCTTAAAAAACAAGAAAAAATGGTAATAAATTACCTGATGCTGAAACTTAAAGAATTAGAAAGAGAGCAACAAGAAAAGCCCACAGTATCCAGAAGGAAGGAGATAATAAAGATCAGAGCAGAAATAAACGACATAGAGACCAAAAAAAAATAAAATACAAAAGATCAATGAAACCAAGAGCTGGTTCTTTGAAAAGATAAACAAGATTGATGGACCTTTAGCCAGGCTCACCAAGAAACAAAGAGGACCCAAATAAACAAAACCAGAAATGAAAGAGGTGAAGTAACAACTGATCCCGCTGATATACAAAGGATTGTAAAAAAAATACTACGAACACCTCTACTCCACCAAACTGGACAACCTGAATGAAATGGACACATTCCTAGAAAAATACAAGCTTCCAAAACTCAACCAGGAAGAATAAAAAAACCTGAATAGGCCTATAACTACTGATGAAATTGAAACAGTAATCAAAATGCCTCTAGCAAACAAAAGCCCTGGACCAGATGATAGCTTCACAGGGGAGTTTTACCGAACATTCAAAGAAGAACTAAAACCAATCCTTCTCAGACTATTCCAAAAAATTCAAGAGTAAAGCACACTTCCAAGCTCTTTCTATGAAGCCAGCATTACCCTAATCCCAAAACCAGATAAAGACACCAGAAAGAAAGAGAATTACAGGCCAATATCCCAGATGAACATAGATGCTAAAATCCTCAACAAAATTCTAGCAAACCGGATCCAGCATTACATTAGAAAGATCATACACCATGACCAAGTGGGATTTATTCCAGCGATGCAACGCTGGTACAATATCCGCAAATCAATAAACGTGATACACCATATAAACAAATTGAGAGACAAAAATCACATAATCATGTCAATTGATGCAGAAAAGGGAATTTGACAAAGTTCAACACCCTTTTCTGATAAAAATGCTCAGCAAAGTGGGAATAGAAGGGTCATATCTCAACATAATAAAAGCCTTATATGAAAAACCTACAGCCAACATCATACTCAATAGGGAAAAACTAAAACCATTTCCCTTAAGAACAGGAACAATACAGGGATGTCCGCTTTCACCACTCCTATTCAACATAGTACTGGAAGTGCTAGCCAATGCAATCAGACAAGAAGAAGAAATAAAAGGTATCCAAATTGGTAAAGAAGAAGTAAAATTGTCCCTATTCACAGATGACATAATACTGTACATAGAAAACCCTAAAGACTCCATCAAAAAATTATTAGGATTAATAAATGAATTTGGCAATGTAGCAGGATACAGAATTAATGCCAAGAAATCAATGGCCTTTTTATACACCAACAATGAACTTACAGAAAGAGAGATTAAAAAACAATCCTTTTTACCATTGCACACACAAAAAATTAAGATACCTAGGAATAAACTTAACTAAGGAGGTAAAAGACCTATATGCTGAAAACTATAGGATGTTGAAAAAAGAGATAGAGGAAGACATAAACAGATGGAAGAACATACCATGATCATAGATTGGTAGAATCAACATCATTAAAATGTCCATACTACCAAAAGCAATCTATAAATCCAATGCACTCCCCATTAAAATACCAATGGCATATTTCACAGACCTAGAACGAACTCTCCAAAAATTCATCTGGAATGAGAAAAGACCCCGAATAGCTGCAGCAATCCTGAGAAAGAAGAACGAAGTAGGAGGGATCTCAATACCAGATATCAAGCTGTATTACAGAGCCCATGTTCTCAAAACTGCCTGGTACTGGCACAAGAACAGACATATAGATCAATGTAATAGAATAGAAAACCCCGAAATCGACCCGAACCAATATGCTCAATTAATATTTGACAAAGGAGGCAAGAACATACAATGGAGTCAAGACAGTCTCTTTAATAAATGGTGTTGGGAAAATTGGACAGATACATGCAAAAAAAAATGAAACTAGACCACCAACTTACACCATATACAAAAATAAACTCAAAATGGATAAAGGACTTAAATGTACGACGGGAAACCATAAAAATACTAGAGGAATCCAAAGGCAACAAAATCTCAGACATATGCTGAAGCAGTTTCTTCACTGATACAGCTCCTAGGGCATTGGAAACTAAAGAGAAAATAAACAAATGGGACTACATCAAAATAAAAAGCTTCTGCACTGCAAAAGAAACCATCAACAAAACAACAAGAACGCCCATTGCATGGGAGAACATATTTGCCAATGTTATCACTGATAAGGGTTTAATCTCCAACATTTATAGGGAACTCTTACAAATTAACAAAAGGAAGATAAACAATCCAATAAAAAAATGGGCAAAGGACCTAAATAGACACTTTTCAAAAGAGGACATTCAGAAAGCCAAGAGACATATGAAAACATGCTCAAAGTCACTAATTACATGAGAGATGCAAATCAAAATGACAATGCAGTATCATCTCATACCTGTGAGAATGGCTATCATCAACAAATCAACAAACAACAAGTGCTAGAGAGGATGCGGAGAAAAAGGAACCCTCCTGCACTGCTGGTGGGAATGCAGACTGGTGCAGCCACTGTGGAAGACAGTATGGAGTTTCCTCAAAAAACTAAAAATGGAACTCCCATTTGACCCAGTAATCCCACTTCTAGGAATGTATCCCAAGAAGCCAGAAACACCAATCAGAAAGGATATATGCATCCCTATGTTCACAGCAGCACAATTTACCATAGCTAAGATTTGGAAACAGCCTAAGTGCCCATCAGTAGATGAATGGATTAAAAAACTGTGGTACATCTACATAATGGAATACTACGCTGCTGTAAAAAAGAAGGAATTCCTACCATTTGCCACAGCATGGATGGAACTGGAGAGCATTATGCTAAGTGAAATAAGCCAGTCAGAGAAGGATAAATACTACATGATCTCACTCATTTGTGGAATATAATGAACAACATAAACTGATGAACAAGGACAGATCCAGAGACAGAGAGGCATTGATTGGACTGTCGGGTCTTGGAGGGAAGGTAGGGGAGGGTGGGGGTAAGGGGGAGAGATCAACTAAAAGACTTATATGCAAGAATATAGGCCTAACCAATGGACACGGACAACAGGGGGGTGAGGACATGAGCAGGGGGATAGGGGGTAAAGTGGGGATAAGGATACATATGTAATATTTTAATCAATAAAAATAATTAACAGTAAAAAAAAAGTGAAGGGTTAGAAAGATATATTCCATGCAAATGTAAACTAAAAAAAGGCTGGGGTACCAATACTTATATGTCCCAAAATAGACTTCACAAGAAAGGCCATAATAAGAAACAAAAGAGATCGTTACATAATACTAAAGGGAGAGATCAAATAAAAGAATATAATCCTGATAAACATAAATGCACCTCATAGTGGAGCAACTAAGTGTCAAAAAAAAAACAACACTCTTGGAGGACTTTGAAAGAGACATTGATAGCTACACAGTCATACTAGGGGACTTTAACACTCCACTAATAGGACAGATATGCCAGACAAAATATTAAGAAGGAAACAGCATCCCTAAATGGCACACTAGATCAGATGGATTCAACTGATATTCACATAACATTTCATCAAAAAGTAGCAGAATATACATTCTTCTCCATTGCACATGGAACATTGCCAAGGATAGATCACATCTTAGGACACAGAATAAGTCTTAACAAATTAAAAAAGATTGAAATCATATCAAGCATCTTCTCAGATCACAATGGCATGAAAGAAGAAATCAAATCATAATAAAAAAACCTCAAAAACATTCAAACACACGGAGGCTAAATCGTATGCTATTAGACAATGAATGGGTTACCAATGAAATCAAGGAACATATCAAAAACTTCTTAGAAACAAATGGAAATAAACACACAACCACACAAAACCTATGGGACACAGCAAAAGCTGTCTTGAGAGGAAAGTTCATAATGGCATTACAGGCCTACCTCAAGAAGTAAGAAAAATCTCAAATAATCTGACCCAACACCTCAAAGAACTAGAAAAGGAACAAGAAAAGCCCAGAGTAAGTAGAACAAAGGAAATAATAAATATCAGAGAGAAATAAATGACATAGATTCTAAAAAAAGATAATGAAAAGATCAACAAAACTGAGAATTGGTTCTTTAAAGACATAAACAAGATTGTGAACTTTTAGCCAAACTCAATACAAACTGAATTGCCCTGACAGATAACATATTGATTGCTCGATCTCTTGGTAAATATGGCATCATGTGCATGGAGGATGTGATTCATGAGATCTATACGATTGGAAAACACTTCAAAGAATCAAACAACATCCTGTGGCCCTTCAAATTACCTTATCCATTAGTTAGAATGGAGGAAAAGACCACCCATTTTGTAGAAGGTGGAGATACTGGTAACAGGGAAGACCAGATCAATAAGGTCATTAGAAGGATGAATTAAGGTATCTACCATGGTTATTTTGTAATCTAGTCAGTTAATTAACAGTGAATACTTTAAAATTGAAAACAAAAAAAGAGTTAATGATAGCTCTTTTGCTCAAGCCTATCATGCTGACAGGATTGGGAATGTGTTGTGGTCTTCATACTGCCAACAAGCTCCAGAGCCACCAATGAGATCAGAAGGGCATGATAAACAGTACAAGAAAGCCCATTTGGGCTCAGCCCTAAAACCCAACCATTTTGGAGGTGCTTCCCATGTAAAGGGAATTGTGCTAGAAAAAGTAGGGGTTAAAACCAAACAGCCGAAATCTGACATTAGGAGTATGTCAGGGTCTAGCTGACCAAGAATGGAAAAAAAAAAAAATCACAGCCTTGTACCCAATGATGGTTGTTTGAATTTTTATTGAGGAAAATGATGAAGTTTGGGTTGCTAAATCTGGTCACAAAGGTTTATAAAATAGATAATGTTGCCCAGATGGTGTGGCTCAGTGGTTGAGCATTGACCTATGAACTAGGAGGTCATGGTTCAATTCTCAGTCAGGGAACATGTCCAGGTTGAGGGCTCAATCCCTAGTAGGGTGTGTGCAGGAGGCAGCCAACTGATGAATCTCATCATTGATGTTTCTGTCTCTCTCTCCCTCTCATTCCTCTCTCTGAAATAAGTAAAAAAACATATAAAAAATAGAAAATGTCTCTTTTGGCCTTATACTAGTACAAAGGCAAAAAGAAAAGACCAAGATCCTAAGATTTGATGTTGGAAACATCAAATTAATAAGTTTTCATTTGCGCAAAAATAAAGTTAATGAGAGTATTATACTAGATCTTAAAAGAAAACAGAGTACTTTCTAATTTATTTTATGAAGTGACTGTTACACTGTTACCAAAACCAGAAAAAGACATTAAAAGAATATTACAGAGCAGTTTCCCTGATAAATTCTGATAAAAATTTAAAAATTGATCGATGATGACTCCCTCAAAACAACAAAAACAAAAAAATAATAAATTTAAAAATATACTAGCAAATTGAATAAAGTGACATATAAAAAGCATTACACATTATGACCAAGTGGTGCTTATTGGAAATACAAGGTTGATAGAACATCTGAAAACCAATAACAGTCATTATAATATCAGAATAAAGTAGGAAAACTATATGATTATTTTAAATGAAGAAAACTATTAGATAAAATTTTAAATTTACATATATTTGCTGTCACCAATTCTATTAACACTGTAGATATTACATAATTAGAAAAAAATGAGGCATACAGACTGGAAAGGGAGAAGACAAACTATTTACAGATAACATGATTAGATATGTAGAAAGGACTAAGGAATCTACAATGAAGGGTATTAGAAATAATAAGTGAATTTAGCAAGTCATAGGATACTAATATCAAAATATATAAATCAACTGTTTTTATACACTAACAATAATTGAAAATGAAATTAATGAATAAGATTAACAAAATATCTGTAAGACCTATACACCAAAAACTACAAAAATCTACTGAGAGAAACTTTACAAGACCATGGAAATACACCAGGTCCTTGGATTATAAGATGTATGACTGTTAATATTCCAATGATCTCCAACCAATCCATAAAGTCTTCTAAAACACAATTACAGACAAAGTAGGTTGTTTTATAGAGATCAATAAGTTGAGTCTAAAATTTTATGGAAATGTAAAACCCCTAACATATCTAAAACAAGTTTAAAAAGAATAGAGATGGAAAATTCACATTACCTGATTTCAGGACTTAATATGGTAGTATTACACTAGTAAAAGAATCCTATATAATAAAGAGGTGATATGCAAATTGACCCTCACTCCATCACACTGTCACAAGATGGCTGCACCCACAGCAGAGGCAGGGTTCCCGTAACACAAGATGGTTGCGCCCACAGTGGAGGCGGGGTTCCCGTAATGAGCTGTAATGAGTGATCAGCAGGGACCTGAGGCTGCATGGCGCCAGGCCGGGGTGGGGGACCTGAGGCTGCACCCCCCACCAGATGGGGCTTGACAGGGGACCTCAGACCACGCCCCTGCCTGGCAAGGTTTGACAGGGGGAACCTCAGGCCATGCCCCCTGCCTGGTGGCGATTGACGGGAGACATCAGGCCACACCCCCGGCCCCGGCCTGGGGGACCTCAGGCTGTGCCCCTCACCCCGGTGCTGGGCCAGGGGATCTCAGGCCACAACCCCACCCTGGCATAGGGCTGGGGGACCTCAGGCTGTGGGCCCCCCCCCCCCCCCGCCCAGTGGGGCTTGATGGTGGTGGGGCCGGATGGGTCTGGATCTTGCCCAATGGGGGTGGGACTGGACGGGTCTGGGTCTCACTTGATTTTGAGGTGCACGTGGGTGGGCAGGGACTTGACTCTGGGTTCCAAGGTGTGCCCCAGTCTCTGACAGGAAGATTTTCATATACATTTTACTAATTTTCTTTCATCTCTGACACTTCTATTATAGAGAAAGGGCAAATAGTATTAAAATATTTCCTCTAATTAATTCCCTTTTAATGTGCATGAATTTTGTGCACTGGGCCCCTAGTAACTATATAAATCAACCCAGCCAACATGGCTCTGTTGGAGGTCACAGCTCGATTCCCGGTTTCGGCATATTCCCAGATTGTGGGCTCGATCCACAGTGTGGGGTGTGTGGGAGGCAGCCGATCAATGATTCTCTCTCATCATTGATGTTTTTCACTCTCTCTCTCCTTCTCCCTTTTTCTCTGAAATTTATTTTAAAAATATTTTTAAAAAAAGGAACTTCAATTCCACCTTACAAGCATACAAAAGAATTAAGTTGAAATAGATTATACAGTTAAAAGGAAAATCTAAAAGCATGAATCATAAAAGTAAAAAACCTGATAAACTGGGTTTCGTTAAAATTGAAAACTTCAGCTCTGAAAGATACCACTAAGAAAATAAAAAATCAAGTCATAGACTAAGAAAAGATATCCAGAGTCCTTTTATTTGACAAAAGACTTGTATAAAGAACTCTCACAACAGAAGAATAAGAAAACAACCAATCCACTCAAAAGTTGGCAAAAGTTCTGAACTCAGATTATATAAATGACAAACAGAAAAATGAAAAATGCTCACCATTTTCATCATATCAGGGAAATGAAAATTAAAACAATAATAAAATACCATTACACATTTACAAGGATGACTAATAAAATTATGAAGTGGCCATACCATGTGTTGGTGAGGCTATGAAGCTACTCTAAATCTCATACATCACTGGTGGGAATGTGAAGTGGCACAACTTTGCATAACCATTTGGCAGTTTCTTATACAGATAAACATACATTTGTCATACAACCCACTGATTCCAAAACTACGTATTTACCCAAAAGAAATGGAAATATAGTCGATGCAAAGATTATCTCTGCAAATGTTCATAGAAGTGTCATTCATTATAGTCAAAAAGTGGGAAAAAATGTCTACCAAAAAGTGAATGGATAAACAAATTGTGGTATATTATTCATTCATATACTGGAATTCAGCAATACAAGGAATATTCTCATATACACAACAAATGAATGAGTTTGAAAAACATTATGTTGAGTTAAATAGGCTAATCCCTCAAAAAGCACATAATCTATTATTCCAATGATACGAAATTAGAGAAGAGGCAAAACTAATTTATGGCAGAAGCAGATATAGGATTCTTGAAGCCTTGGGGTGGCAGTGGAGCAACTGGATGTATTGAGGCATAAGGGAACAGTTTGGAGTAAAGGAAATGTTGTAATCTTGAGTGTTGTAGTGATTATACTGATCTATATACTTTTCAAAGTTCATGAACTCTACACTTAAAATGGTGATTTTCATTGTATGTAAATTATACCTCAATAAAGTTGAATAAGAAAATAAGGGTTGGTTTCCAGCTCTGCTCGGAGAAGCACAAAATTAGCTCTTATTTGACTGTTATTGTAGATAAACTATAAACTCCAAGTTAAAAAATGAAAAACTTTAACACCCTATCAACATCAATAAATAGATCTTCCAGGCAGACTAACAACAAGTTGCCTTAAATGACACATTAGACCAGGTATATTTAATTGATATTTAAATATTTCACCCCAAAGCAGCAGAATATACATTATTTTATTTTATTTTTTAATATATTTTTTATTGATTTTTTACAGAGAGGAAGGGAGAGGGATAGAGAGTTAGAAACATCAATGAGAGAGAAACATCAATCTGCTGCCTCCTGCACACTCCCTACCGGGGATGTGCCCGCAATCAGGGTACATGCCCTTGATCGGAATCAAACCTGGGACCCTTCAGCCTGAAGGCCGACGCTCTACCCATTGAGCCAAACCGGTTATGGCAATATATACATTATTTTTAAGTGCACTTGGAACATACTAGGCCACAAAACAAGATTTAATAAATTTAAGAAGACTGAAATCATATAAAGCATCTTTTATGATGACAATGGTATGAAACTAGAAATCAATTTTAAGAAAAAAAAACACCACAAAAAGCACACAAACACATGAAGGTTAAATAACATGCTACTAAGCAACAAATGAATCAACAATGAGATCCTGGAAGAAATTAAAAGATACCTTGAGACAAGTGAAAATGAAAACACAAAAACCCCAAATCTCTGGGACACAGCAAAAGCAATTCTAAGAGGGAAATTAATAGCAAGACAGGCCTACCTCAAGAAACATCTCAAGTAAATAATCTAACCTTACACCTAAAAGAACTAGAAAAAAACAATAACAAATAAGGCCCAAAATGAGTAGAAAGAAGGAAATAATAAAGATCAGAATGGAAATAAACAAAATATGTAGTTAAAAAAACACACACAAAACAATACAAAGATCAAGGAAACCAAGAGCTGGTTCTTTGAAAAGATCCACAAGACTAATAAACCTTTAACTAGACTCATCAAAACAAAAAGAAGAGGACCCCAATACATAAAATCAGAAATGAAAGAGAAGTGACAGCTTAAAACACAGAAATACAAAGGACTATAAGAAAATCCTAGCCAACATAATTATATGCCAACAAACTGGACAATCTGGAACATATGAATAAGCTCCTAGAAACATACAATCCTATAAGACTGAAGAAAAAGAAAATCTGAACAGACTGAATATGACCAACAAAATCAAATCAGCAATAAAAAAAAGTCACAACAAACAAAAGCCCTGGATTCGATGGCTTCACAGGTAAATTTTACCATACATTCAAAGAAGAATTAACACCTATGGTTCCCAAGGTAATCCAAAAAATTCAAGAGGAGAAAAGGCTCCCAAGCTCATTTTATGAGGCTAGCATCACCCTGATTCCAAAACCAGATAAAGACATTACAAAAAAAGAAAGTTATAGGCCAATATACTGATGAACATAGATGCAAAAATCTTCAACAAAATATTAGCAATACATTAAGAAGATCATACAGTGTGATCAAGTGGGATTTATTCCAGGGATGCAAGGATGGTTCAAAATCTGCAAATCAATCAACGTGATTATAACCACATAAACAAACTCAGTTAACATAATAAGCCACATAACCCAAAATCATATTTAATATGAATAGATGCAGAAAAAGCATTAGACAAAATCCAGCATCATTTCTGGATAAAAACTCTCAGCAAAGGGGGAATAGAGGGAATGTAGCTCAACATAATAAATGCCACATATGACAAATTCACAGCTAACATTATTCTCAACAGGGAAAAGCTAAAAGTATTTTCTTTAAGATCAAGAACAAGACAGGAATGTCCAGTTTACCACTGTTATTCAACATAATATTAGAAAGCATAGCTACAGCAATTGGGCCAGAAAAAAATAAATAAAAGGCATCCAAATTAGAAAGAAAGAAAGACATAAAAGTCATTATTTGCCAATAAGATGCTATAGAGAGAGGATCCTAAGGATTCCACTATAAAACTACTAGAACTGATAAATGAATTCAGTAAGGTAGCAGGATACAAAATTAATATTCAGAAATCAATTGAATTTTTATATGCCAATAATAAACTATCAGGAAGAGAAATGAAAAAAACAATTCCATTTACAATTGCATCAAAACATAAATGACCTAGCAATAAATTTAGCCAAGGAGATAAAAGACCTGTATTCAGAAAATCATAAGACATTGAAGAAAGAAACTGAAGATACGCATAAATGGAAGCATCTATTGTGCTCATGGATAAGAGAAAGTAACATGGGTAAAATGTCCATATTATCGAAAGCAATCTATAGATTCAGTGCAAAGACTATGAAAATACCAGTGCATTTTTTAAAGAACTAGAACAAATTCATATGGAACCAAAAATGACACCTCTGTAATCTTAAGAAAGAAGAACAAAGTTGGACGTATCAGGCTATCTGATATAAACTATACTACAAGGCTATAGTAATCAAAATGGCATGGTACTGGCATAAAACCAGACACATAGATCAATGGAAAGAACAGAAAGCTCAGAAATAAACCCATACCTATATGGTCGGTTCAGCTATGACAAAGAAGTCTAGAATATACAATGGGGTAATAAAGACAGTCTTTTTAATAACCAGTTTTGGGAAATTGGACAGATACCTGCAAAAAAAACCCCGAAATACCACCTTCTTACATCATATCAAGAATGAACTCAAGCCAAAACCGGTTTGACTCAGTGGATAGAGCGTTGGCCTGTGGACTGAAAGGTCCCAGGTTCAATTCCGGTCAAGGGCATGTACCTGGGTTGCGGGCACATCCCCGGTGGGAGATGTGCAGGAGGCGGCTGATCAATGTTTCTCTCTCATCGATGTTTCTAACTCTCTATCTCTCTCCCTTCCTCTCTGTAACAAATCAATAAAATATATTTTAAAAAAATAAATAAAAGATATTTCTTATTAAAAAAAAAAAGAATGAACTCAAATTGTATAATTGTCTAAGCATTTTGCTGTACACCTAAAACTAATCTATACTAATAAAAGGGTAATATGCTAATTAGACTGGGAGATCTTACGGATGACCTTCCGGACCTCCTTCTGGACAAAGCCGTGGCTGGGATGGCCCATCGCAGAGCCCCAGCTGGATGGGCAGGGAAGGTAGGTCCTCCCTGTGGGCAGATATTGATTTCCGGGTGGGCAGGGACTCCGTGTGGGCGGGGATTAATGGTGGAGGCCAGGCCAGGTGGGAAGTGCCTACCTCTGCTCTGCCACTGATCACAGAGCCCAGGTCTGGTGGGCAGGGCTTCCCTGTGGGCGGGGATTAATGGTGGAGCACAGGCTGGATGGGAAACGCCTGCCTCTGCTCTGCCATTGATCACAGAGCCCAGACCTTGTTGGCAGGCCTCGCTGTGGACAGGGATTAATGGCGGAGCCCAGGCCTGGTGGGCAGGCCTCCCTGTGGGCGGGAATCAATGGTGAGCTCAGGCCTGGTGGGAAACGCCTGCCTCTGCTCTGCCATTGATCCCAGAGCCCCAGCAGGATGGGCAGGGCCTCGGTGTGGTTGGGGATTAATGGCAGAGTGCAGGTCGGGTGGAAAAAACCTGTCTCTGCTCTGCCTTTGATCCCAGAGCCCCAGGTGGCCAGGGCCTCCCTCTGCACAGCACTGATCACAGAGCCCTGGCAGGGTGGGCAGGCAGGCAGGTGGGGGGTACAGTTGGAGGCGAGCAGGTGGGCAGGGTGGGGGCATTTGGGGGTGAGCAAGCCAGCAGTGCGGGACAATTGGGGGTGATCAGGCCAGTGAGGGGGGGCAGTTGGGGGTGAGCTGGCTGGTGGGGGTGGGAAGGGGAAGTTGGGGGCGAGCAGGCTGGCAGGCAGAGTGGTTAGGGGCGATCAGGCAGGCAGGCAGGTGAGCGGTTAGGAGCCAGCGGTCCCAGATTGCGAGAGGGATGTCCGACTGCCGGTTTAGGCCCGATCACAGAGGGATCCCATAGGCAGTCGGACATCCTCCAAGGGGTCCCAGATTGGAGAGGGTGCAGGCTGGGCTCAGGGACATCCCCCCCCCCCCATGCATGAATTTTGTGCACTAGGCCACTAGTTTATATATTAAAACCTTAATATGCAAATAGACCGAACGGCGGAACAACTGAACAACCGATTGCTATGACGTGTGCTGGCCACCAGGGGGCGCGTGTGGAGCATGGCAGGCATTGGCAGTAGGTGGCAGAGCATGGAACATGGCTGGCATCAGCTGTGGCGGGATGGTTGAGGTGAGCAGGGGCGCCAGACCAAGGTGGGGCACTGGTTGCTGTCATCGGGGTGAGCCTCAGGTAGTTACTGAAAATTCTTTGCTCCCACGTGCTGCGTTCCTGCCTGGCACTCACACCTGCTGCTGGTGCTGGCCCTTCTCACACCCACTGCCGGCACTGGAGCCATTGCTTGCACCTGCTGCCGGCACCTGGCGCCAGCCTGATCGCTCGGCTGTCAGCGGATGCGAGCAGCAGGTGCTGGCCCCAATCATCCCTGAGGGCTTCTCCACCTCTGCCTGCTCCTGAGGGGCAATCAGGACAGCAGCTGATGCTCGCACCTGCTGATGGGGCTGGCCCCGCTCACACCCACTGCTGGCACTGGCCCCAATTGCTCTGTGCTGCTAGCGGGTGCAAGCAGGGCTGGTGCCGTCAGGGCGTGGGAGCAGCAGCAGCAGGAGTGGGGACCAGGGACCAGGGCTGTGGCAGGAGGGGCCAGGCAGGGGCATGGAGGATGGGCCAAGACCCGCCCCTGTGCCCACCGCAGCCTCATGGCCCACCGTTCCTTTCATGGTGCACGAATTCGTGCACTGGGCCCCTAGTATAAAATAATATTGAACATCAACTACAATTAATAAAATTAAATTTTAAAAAAAGTTCTGGATATAGTGGTGCTGGCTATACATCAATGTGAATGTACTTAATGGCACTGAATTATACATTTACAATGGTTAAAATGGTAAATGTTATGGTATGTATATTTTATCACAATTTAAAAAAAAAGTTAAACAGAAAAGTGTAAGAAACACAAAGATTTGTGAGTACTGGAATGAGAGCTTAAAAGACTGGAGAAGGAGCAAAGGTGTTAAATGGGAAGACAAGTGACTGCTATGAAAGAGGCACCCAAATAAAGATACATCAGTGGTAATCCTATCTACACTAATAAAAGAGAAACATGGTAATTGGCGTACGACCGCTACCCTTCCCATTGGCTAATCAGGGTGATATGCAAATTAACTGTCAGCCAAGATGGTGGCCGGCAGCCAGGCAGCTTGAAACTAACATGAGGCTTGCTTGCTTCAGTGACGGGGGACTCCAACGTTCCCCGCCAGCCGCTGCAGGCCTCTGAGCCTGCAGTTTCAAACACTGTAACAAATATAGACGGTAAACAAAACCCCAGAAACCAGCTTTCAGCCAGCTGGGATCTCAGAGCTGGAGTTGAAACAGTGTTTTGATTATAGAACCCAAACAAACCAGATACCTGCTTTCAGGAGAGGAGGCCTAAAAGCTGGAGCCTCAGAGCTAAAGCTGGCCCAGAATAAAAAAAAAAAAGAAAAAAAGGAGCAGTTGGGGAGCTTCAGTCCCAGCCTGAAAACAGCCCTCAGCCCCTCACCCAGACTGGCCAGGCACCCCAGTGGGGACCCCCACCCTGAAAGGTGTGTGACCAGCTGCAAACAGCCATCATCCCCTCAGCCAGACTGGCCAGGCACCCCACTGGGGTCCCCCACCCTGATCCAGGACACCCTTCAGGGCAAACCAGCTGGCCCCCACCTGTGTACCAGGCCTCTATTCTATATAGTAAAAGGGTAATATGCCTCCCAGCACTGGGATCAGCAGAGCTGAGAGGCCTCCCGGCCCCGATCGTGCACTGGTGGGGTCCCTTGGCCTGGTCTGTGACCTCTCACAATCCGGGACCCCTTGGGGGATGTCAGAGAGCTGGTTTAGGCCTGATCCCACAGGCCAGGCCGAGGGACCCCACTGGTGCACAAATTCGTCCACTGGGCCTCTAGTGAAGGAATAAGATTCAACACTAAATGGTTCTGCAGTAGAAGCAATACATCTAATTCAAGTTAGCTGTATTAGTAGGTGGGCTGGTCCCATAAGCAGACTAGGGGAGGAAACAAAATCAGATGGGTAGGAGTTGATGAGATAAATAAATCTTGGGAATGTGCCTGAAGTATCTGTGGCACATGCAGGTGATGGTGATATCTATTTGGAGGCTGGATATAGTTTTGACACTCAGAATAGCAGTATACAATTAAAATTAATTGGGCATCATTAGAATGACAGTAGTGGATTGTGAATAGGAACAGAGGACTGTAAAGATAAAGAACCAATACAGAATCTGGGTAACACCAGTATTTACTAGATCCACATAAAAAGATAAATGTTCTGAAAGAAAACACCAAGACAATTCTCTTTGAAACCAAGGGCAGAATATTTCAAGGGTTACAATTCCAGTTCAGTAGGTGACCTAATCATATACAATTACTTCTCCTCCATCTGCGTATAGGAATAGAAGAAATTTTAAAATAGAAATAAATCTATAACACCATTAGCATCCTGGGGGAGTATTATTAGCAGGTCACAGATTTTAGGAATTGTTAGCAGCCATAAGCAATTAAGGATCAAACCACAAAAATACAGGAGTCTCAGTTCTGTGTATAATTTGCCAAGCACAGATTCTCAAAGCCTCAAGATAGGATTTCCTGTCATTTAATAATTGCAATCAATTCGATATCCATCTTGACTGTCTTATCTAAGCAAGACAGGTTATGCAGTAATATATTCTCATTTATTTATTTACTAGAGGCCCAGTGCACGAAATTCATGCCCGGTGTGGTCCCTAGGCCTGGCTGGTGATCGAAGTGCAAGCGTCTGGCATGAAGAGCAGGTCCCAACTGACCTCTGGGCCCTGGGCAGCACCTGGGCCCCCAGGCCTCCGTACACCCCCCTCTGCCTGAGTATAATATACTCAAGTATATTTTTTTCCATTGCTTTTTAGAGAGAATGTAATGGAGGGAGGAAAGGAGGAAGGGAGGGAGGAGGGAGGGAGGGAGGGAGGGAGAGGGAGAGAGAGAAACATTAATGTGAGATACACAGATTGGTTGCCTCCTGCATGCTCTCCAGCCCAGGTGCTCTCTGACCTGGGCCTGGATAGAACCTACAACCCAGGTTTGTGTCCCTGACCAGGAATCAAACTCATGACCCTTTGGAATGTGGGCAATACTCTATCCATTTAGCAACCCCAGCAAGGGTTATTCTCATTTAATTTGAGGAAATGCATTTTAGTCCCAGCAATGCTTCTGGGTGAAGACTGAGAAAGATGTTGAATGATATACCCTCTTAATGTGTAAACACTGGTTAAAATTAGAAGGAGTACTTGTAGAAGATAAATGCTTATCAGGCCAATATGGGAAGAAATGAGAACCACTTCTCTTAAGGGAAAGATAGGCAGGATTTAAAACAAACAAACAAAAAAACACAAAGGCTCAAATATCCTTCAAAAACAAAACAAAAAACTATTTCAGAGAGAAACCATCACCTCACCTGAGCCATGGTTTTGAGATTTGCAAGAGACAGTCTTCTTTTGGGATCCTCTTTGGAAACAGGGTGGTTCCTAAGAAGGCAAAGCTAAGATGAAAAGATGCCATGTTTCACCACACACATACTTACAGCTCTCTTATGACTCAAATTAAAATTCCCTCCATTGCCCTTGTTTTGGCCCTTGTCAACTCAGAACATTCCACATAAACAGTATAGGGAATGGGGGATAAGCTAGACAACTCTTATTTTACCCCCAAAATCAGAGATACAGGCTATTGGGGCAACAGGTTAAATTTTGGGAGCGCTCCCCTCCCCTCTAGCACCATCTTTTCTTGCATAAGTAGCCTACTGATATTAACTACTTCTAAGCTGCTCTCCATTAAGGCTCTACCATTTATACTGTCACCAGCAATATATGAGAACACCTGTCACCCCTGATGAATACTGCTGATATGAACTTCTTAATGCTTGCCTATCTAACAGATATAAATTGTGCTTCTAGTTTTTATTTTTCTTATTATGAGAGAAGATTCTTTTTGTAAGTTTAAAAACCATCTTTAGTTTCTTCTCTCTTAAAATTCTTTTGGTTTTCTATTAGGTCATTTTTATTTTCTAGATTGATCTTAGATCTCTTTTAAAGGAAGGAAATTAATCCTGTGTTTACTTAAAGTAATTTTTTATACTTTCTCACTTGACTTTGTGTTTTTCCCATACAAAAATAACTAAAAAAAAAATACTATGGGCCATCTGGTTATATAATAACCTATATTTCCTCCACTCACTGAAACTGCCATCTTTATCATATACTTTATTGCCTGTATGTATTTGACTAGATCTGGACTTTATATTTAGTTCCACTGATGTGTTCATAATTGCCAAGATCACTCTACAGTTATTATAGTTTTAAAACACATTAAAATACTTTCCCCTTCATTACTTTTCTCTTTCAGAATTTCTGGCTTGTTTATATTCTCCTAAGAACTTTAGAAAGTTCAAAATTTTACTGAAATATTAATGGAGCTGCATGAAATGTTTGGGAGTTTGGACCTTTTATCATATTGTGTCTTCCTTCCTTTTACTTGTCTTATTTTTAAGTCTCTTAGGAATATTTTTTTAAAAATTTGAACAACTCATGCAATCCTTTATATTTCATATTTTTGATAGCCACTGGTCACTTTCATGTTTTCAGATATATCTATATCTATATATCTATATCTATATCTATTATATATCTACTAGTGGCCCGGTGCATGAAATTCGTGCACGGGGGGAGGGGGGAGTGTCCCTCAGCCCAGCCTGCACCCTCTCCAATCTGGGACCCCTCAGGGGATGTCCAACTGCCGGTTTAGGCCCGATTCCTGTGGGATTGGGCCTACACCGGCAGTTGGACATCCCTCTCCCAATTCGGGACCGCTGGTTCCTAACCACTCACCTGCCTGCCTGCCTGATCGCCCCTAACCACTCTGCATGCCAGCCTGCTCACCCCCAACTGCCCCCCCGCCAGCCTGCTTGCCTCCAACTGCCCCCCCTTGCCAGCCTGATCACCCCCAACTGCCCCCCACTGATGGCCTGCTTGCCCCCAACTACCCCCCGGCCAGCCTGTTCACCCCCAACTGCCTGCCCCCCCCGCCGGCCTGATCACCCCAACTGCCCCCCTTGCCTGCCTGCCCACCCTGCCAGGGCTCTGTGATCAATGCTGCGCAGAGGGAGGCCCTGCCCACTCTGCTGGGGCTCTAGGATCAATGGCAGAGTAGAGGCAGGCGTTTCCCACCAGGCCTGGGGTCACCATCGATCCCCACCCACAGGGAGGCCCTGCCCACCCTGCTGCGGCTCTGGGATCAATGGCAGAGCAGAGGCAGGTGTTTCCCACCAGGCCTGCGCTCCACTATTATTCCCAGAAGGTCATCCGGAAGGTCTCTCGGTCTAATTAGCATATTACCCTTCCTTTTATTAGTGTAGATATCTATACAGCTATACACACACACACACACACACACATATACATACACACACACACACACACACACACACACCTGTGCCTTGCTAATGTTTCTTCCCCACAGTAAACCTCTGAGTTTTCTAATTGTTTTCAGTGTTAATTTTTAACAGGATGGTAACTCAGAAATCTTCTGCCTCAGTTTTAGCGGATGCCCCCAAGATGGTGAGTGAAACAAGCTTTGAAGTATCCCTCATTCTAAATACTGTCTTGTAAAGTATCTGACTGCAGTTTTTGTACCATTAATTTAACTCCTACTTCAACTGGCTGGAGAGGCTGAGATAAGGGAGTAAATTATTTTTTGAACATAGTTTTCCAGGGGGAAGAAATGTGGGTGCTTCTCCCTTCCTGATAACATACAAGAGGCCTCTCACATCCTGATGCCACTGGGAACCAAAGCGATGAGAAAATGTGCGGGGAACTTGTACATGTTTCCAGGATTTAGGAGGGCAAAGTGACTAAGGTAGCTAATTCTCACCTGAGCTCTAGATAAGGAACCCATGCGTGGAGCCTGCCTGGGTTGGCTTGGATCCTCCTGTCCAAGAGGACTGACTGGAGAGACAAGCCCCACCACCAGAGCAGATGGGCCACTGCATATTCAGAGGAAAGTAGTGGGGAGGCAGCTGAAGAAGTGGCTGTGCCCAATAGAAGAAAAGTATATCTGGAAGTTCCCATCAGTAGGTTCTCCCAGAAGGTAAAAGATGACTTACACTAAATTATAGTATAAGAGGTACCAGCTTCTTCCTGTCCTGACTTCTGACTTCTCGTCCCTTTTCCAGCTCCTAATCCACTCTAACTGGAGACTAACCACCTAGGAGTAAAGAGGAGACAAAAGAGAGGTTGAGGAATTAGAGAAGACATTGCAGGTTTCCAGCAGGAGGGACAGTTTTCTGCTTTTAAAACAAGTTTTGAAGTATTAACTTCTGCAATGTATATTTTATTTAGCTAAATGACTATTATAAGATGGGACTGATGCTTAAATGTCCAACAGATTTTTTATTGTCTTTAGAATGACTGAAGAATTATTAAATCTGCCCAGGAATTCATCCAGCAGCTGCAGAAACAGCAGCAGGAGGGGAAAAATACACCCCCCCCCCCCCACACACACCCAAATGGAAATTCTGAGAGCATCAGTTTTGGGTTCTACTCATCTATCTATCTATCTATCTATCTATCTATCTATCTATCTATCTATCCATCCTATATAATAAAGAGGTAATATGCAAATTGACCATCATGCCCCCACAAGGTGGCTGCCTATGACCAGGCTGACACGGGGGTTAGTGAGGGACAACCAAACGACTGAACAGCAGGCTGCGTGGGGCAACCAGGGTGGCGGGGGGGCCATGAGGGACGACCAACGACTGAACAAGCAGGCTGTGTGGGGTGACCAGGCCGGCAGGGGGGTTAGTGAGGGATGACCAAACGACTGAACAAGCAGGCTGTGTGGGGTGACCAGGCCGGCAGGGGGGTTAGTGAGGGATGACCAAACGACTGAACAAGCAGGCTGTGTGGGGTGACCAGGCTGGCAGGGGGGTTAGTGAAGGAGTGAAGGACGACCAAACGACTGAACAAGCAGGCTGTGTGGGGTGACCAGGCCGGTTGGGGGGGGGGGCGTGAGGGGCGACCAGGCTGGCAGAGGGGGGCGGCCAAGCCAGCAGGGGTTGCAGTAAGAGGCGACCAGACTGGCGGGTGGGGGAGGCAATTAGGGGCAACCAGGACAGCAGAGGGGGACAGTAAGGGGTGACCAGGCCGGGGGAGGGGGTAGTTAGGAGCAACCAGGTCGGCAGGGAGGGGGGCAGTTGGGGGTGACCAGGATGGCACGAGAGGCAGTGAAGGGCGATCAGGCCGGCGGTGGGGGAGGGGGGGTGAGTTAGGGATGACCAGGCAGGCAGGCAGGCAGGTGAGCAATTAGGAGCCAGTGCTCCAGGATTGTGAGTGAGATGTCTGACTGCCGGCATCCGAGGAGTCCCAGATTGGAGAGGGTGCAGGCTGGGCTGAGGGGATCCCCGCCCCCATGCACGAATTTCGTGCACCAGGCCTCTAGTATATATAAAAGCCTAAGCCACCGATGGACAGCTCCACCGATGACGTGCACTGACCACCAAGGGGCAGACGCTCAGGATAGGTTAGCTTGCTGCTGGGGTCCCGTGGATTGGGATTGGGCCAGACAGGCTGGACTCGCTTTGGAGCCCTCCCACAGTCCCTCCCGGGCCAGATCATGCACAGTGGGATCCCAGATTGTGAGAGGGCGCAGGCCAGGCAGAGGGATCCCACTGGTGTACGAATTGGGGCAACCGGCGTCTGGTTTCAACATATTGGTCATTAGTCGATATGGGGTTTCCCAAAATACTATCCTGACATCTGGAAATTATTTTCATTTTATCTCATCCTCTCCATTTTGAAAATCTCTATTTTTTCACTTGTTTAAATGCCACAGACTCAAATTCTACAGGCATATAAAATAACCAATATTCAGATAATCTAAACAATACATATTTAACTAACCATGCACCCAATTCTCAAGCGTTCCATCTAGTTACACAATGAGGCACATTCATAGTCGCCCCGATCTGTGCACACAAAATACTTAAAAAAGTATACATACGTACAGTTATAGCACCCACTACACGATCACAGACACGTCATGCATAATCTCAGGGAGCCCATCACATTACATCTCACAAAGTAGCAAAATCTCACTCACAAACCCTTCACTGTCGTCTCTCCAAAATCGCATACAGTCTTAACACAAATCGACTCGCACCTATTTTAAAAATTAGACACAGAGACCCTCTCACTTTCACAACCAGTCGGTGTCACAACGTCACACCGGAGTAACATGTGCCCCAATACACACACGGACAGGCACAAAAAACTACACAAACAGAACGCCCGCGTGCTGGGGTTTCCTCCTAAGGGGGTGGGGAGTGACGGGCAAACACAGTTCCCGCCCACACCGAGCACAGTTCCCTCTTCGGCCCTCTCCAGCCAGGACCGCGGCCGGACGGGCTCCCGGTCCCTCCTCGGAGTTCCCGGCCTCGGCTCCCTGTTCCTTCTGCCTAGGTTTTCGCTTCCATTCTCGCATTCTCTAGGGCCAGAACTCGAGCTTTCCTCCCCGGCCTTCTCAGCCTAGGTTCCCTCTTCCTTTCACGCTTTCCCCAGCCCAGGTTCCCGCCCCCCAGCTCAGCGTTACCCCGGCCGGCCACCTCCCGCCCCCCAGGCGCCGCTGCCTCACCTCCGACCACTAGCCAGCCGTCTGCGCTTGCGCACTCCGCGCCCCTTCCGTTCCCCAGACGCCGCCGCTCGGCCGCTCAGGGTCCAGCGCGCCTCCTGCCCGTAGGGTCTTTCCAGCTTTGAACTACATTTCCCACCGGCCCCGCGGGATGCTTTGGAAAAGAACTTCGATCTCGGTTCATTACTAGTTCCCCTCCAGGAGTCCTCAAACACCTCCTCCTCCGACCTAGTGGTAACCTAGGAATCTGGGCGCGCCGGGCGCTCACGGTGTGTGCGCGCGGTAAGGAGGCCGGGAAGGGTCCAGGGTGCGGGATTTGTTCGTATCTTCCCGCCCCCACCCCCCACCCCGCCCCGCGGGATTTTTGGAATGGCCGTAGTTGGCTGTCACGTGGAGTATGTGGCAGGGTGGGGTTTGAGACCACCTATCATAAAACAGTGCTGCGCTTACTTAGTGCCATGCAAGAGGATTTTGATTGTGATCCGTTCATTTCGCTTGTGTCACCAGGATGGAGCTTCATTTCTGCAGTTCTGCTTTAACATTTGGGACTGAGAAGTTCTGCTGAAGATCTCCCTGAGAGTATCTATGTCCCTGAAAATGAGGAGGCCTGTGTTAGCCAGAGCTGCCGTGCACTGAAGCTTGGCTTGAGCTGCTGTCCTCATGGCATCCCCACCTCCATTGCCCAGCCTCCTGCTTAGTGTGTGTGTGTGTGTGTGTGTGTGTGTGTGTGTGTGTGTGTGTGTGTGAATGGAGAGTCCCCTACCCAGGGGCCAATTTTAGGTTCTCTACTTTGTTAGGATCTGTATTCCCGGGTTTCCTGCTGCTTCCTTTTCTCCCACTTCTCCCAAAATAATGAGGTCATTCATGTCTTTTTGTTTTCATCCACAAACTTTTGGGGTGGTTACACAGCAATAGGTAACTGAAATAGGTGTTTAACTCTCTAGTCTTTTTTCTGTCACCTTATATTGATATAATTATGTCAACCTGTTTTGTTAAGTGATTTTTTTTGCTGATATTATATCTTAAAAATATTCTATATCCTTCATTATTTTCTACAACTGTGCATATTACAAAGATATTTTGTAATTTATTTAACCAATAACTTTCCTGGGTAACTCTTTCTCTTTGCTGTCCAGCTCCAATGTCTTCACAAAACTTTACATTTCTTTCCAAGACCTTATGGGGGGTTATGGGTTTCTGTCATTATAGGGGTCTGTAGACTTCAGAGTGTGGCATTGACTTCTGCTGAGTGGAGTATTAGATGACTCACCCCACTCAGAGGAATTTGTTCAATGATGTGTGATATAGGACCTTATACACATTTATTTAATTGATCAATTGGGTCTCCCTGATTATGATAACTCTTTTCCCTTTTCCAATTCAAAATCTGCATTCTGGAGCCATCTTACTTTCTTTTCTTTTTAAAAAAATATATTTTATTGATTTTTTACAGAGAGGAAGGGAGAGAGATAGAGAGTTAGAAACATCGATGAGAGAGAAACAGCGATCAGCTGCCTCCTGCACACCCCCTACTGGGGATGTGCCCTCAACCAAGGTACATGCCCTTGACTGGAATCGAACCTGGGACCTTTCAGTCCACAGGCTGACGCTCTATCCACCGAGCCAAACCGGCTAGGGCCATCTTACTTTCTTCACTGTGACTCATTGGGGAATGCAACTCTTTAGAGTGCTTAGGTAACTTTCTGAAGGATTGGTTTAAGATTCCTAGAGGTGGAAATGAGCATCTCTGCTGTGTTATTTCTAAATGTCACCATCCCAGTCCTTCAGATTACTTTTTCAACTTCCTTTTCTGCCTGACGATCAAGGGAATGGTCTGAATTTCTGCATAGCCACATCAGGCCTAAGTCCCACCTATAAGAGTCATCCATACTGTACTTAGCAGAAGTTTGTAGTATGACATTGTTATATAGTATATCTTTGTCTGGATATACTATACTTTATCAGTTCTCCTGTTGATGGGATATTTGGGTGTTTTCAGTTTTTGGCCATTGTGAGGAAAGCTGCTATGAGCATTCTTGTACCAGTCTTTTGGTGTACATATGAAATCAGAATTTCTGGGTTAGAAAGTACACATATATTTAGCTTTTATAGATACTATTAGTATTTGAAGGTGATTGTTCATACCTACAATGTATGAGAATTCCAGTTGTTCCACATCATCAGCATTATTATTATTAACATCATTCTTTTGAATTTTAACCATTTTAGTGGGTGCGTAGTGGTACACTTACATTTAGTTTGCATTCCCCTCTTGACCAATGATGCTGCAAATATCAGTTCCTATGGGCAATGAAATAATTCTTTGAGCCACAGAGCTGGAATGAACAAAATGGAAATAAGTGACATTTCACAATAAAAAAAGTAAGTGCCTAACTTGCCATGTAGCTCAGCAAGTGCAGTCTTGGCCATTTATCCCAGAGAAGTGAAAACTTATGTTTATACAAATGCCTGTAGATGAGTGTTCATAGCAGCTTTATTTATAATAACCAAAAACTGGAAACAACCCAAATATCCTTTAACAGGTAATTGGTTAAATGAAGTAGGGCATATTTATACCATGGAAAAACACTCATCAGTAAAAAGGGGTGAGTTATTGAATCACAACTTAAATGGATATCAAGTGAATTATGCTGAGTAAGAAAGCAAAACTCATAACATTACAAACCGCATGATTCCATTTATGTAATGTTCTTAATATGACAAAAATACAGAGATGGAGAACAGGGAATGGAGAGGAGATGGTGTGACTATAAAAGGGTAGCATAAGGGATCCCTGTGAATCATGTTCTGAAGTGATGGAGGTGGTCACATGATTCTACACATGTGATAAAACTACATAGAACTAAATATACACAGACATACACAAATGGGTGCATGTAAAACTGAGAAAATGTAAATAAGGTCTGTAGATTGTATCAATATCAATGTCTTGGGTCATGACATTGTACTATAGTTTTATAAGAAGTTACCAGTTACCAGTGAAGGAAAGTGGATGAAGGTGATTTGGGAATCTCTATATTATTTCTTTCTTATTCTTTTTTTTTTTAAATCCTCACCAGAAGATATTTTTTCCATTGATTTTTAGAGAGAGTAGAAGGGAGGGAGGAAGAGGAGAGTGAGAGCGTGCGTGCAAGAAAGAGAGAAAGAGAGAGAAAAATATCGATTGGTTGCCTCCTGCATGCTGGGGATTGAACCTGCAACCAAAGTACGTACCCTTGACTGGGAATCAAGCCTGAAACCCTTTTGGTCCAAGAGCTAATGCTCTAACCACTGAGCAACTGGCCAGGGCTCTATATTATTTCTTTCAACGGCATATAGATTTACAATGATCTCAAAATAAAAAGTTAAAATATAAGCATATAGATGGCAAAAGTGGTTTGGCATTTGGAAAAATATAAAATTATACCCAGAACTCACATCACACTACAAGAATAAACTCCAAATAGATCAGGGATATAAACATAAAAAATGAAACCATATAGGAAGTCATGGGTGAATTCCTGTTTTCACTTCAGTGTTAGAAAAAACTATCTATGACCCAGAAAACAGACACCATAAAAGAAAATATTGAAAAATCTGAAATATTCAAAAGTTTGACTACATTGAATAAGTAAAGTCAAAAGATAAGTTACATATTGGGAGAAAATATTTGTTAAATATATCATAGATAAAGGGCTAATATTCCTGTATTAGTTTACTAGGGCTGCCATAACAAAAATACCATAGACTAGGTATTTTAGACAACAGAAATTAATTTTATCAATTCTCAGAGGCTGGAAGTCCAAGATCAAGGCATTGACAGGTTTGGCTTCTCCTGAGGTCTCGTCTCCTTGGCTTGCAAATAGCTGCTTTCTGTGTCCTCATATGGCTTTTTCTTTTTCTTTTTCTTTTTATTATTTTTTTTAATTAAATCTTTATTGTTCAGATTATTACATTTGTTCCTCTTTTTTTTCCCCCCCATAACTCCCCTCCTCCCAGTTCCCGCCCCACCCTCCGCCCTCACTCCCCACCCACTGTCCTCATCCATAGGTGCACGATTTTTGTCCAGTCTCTTCCCACATCTCCCACACCCCTTTCCCCCCCAAGAATAGTCAGTCCATTCCCTTTCTATGTCCCTGATTCTATTATAATCAACAGTTCATTCTGTTCATCAGATTATTTATTCACTTGATTCTTAGATTCACTTGTTGATAGATGCATATTTGTTGTTCATAATTTGTATCTTTACCTTTTTCTTCCTCTTCCTCTTCTTAAAGGATACCTTTCAGCATTTCATATAATCCTGGTTTGGTGGTGATGAACTCCTTTAGCTTTTCCTTATCTGTGAAGCTCTTTATCTGACCTTCAATTCTGAATGATAGCTTTGCTGGATAAAGTAATCTTGGTTGTAGGCTCTTGGTATTCATCACTTTGAATATTTCTTGCCACTCCCTTCTGGCCTGCAAAGTTTCTGTTGAGAAATCAGCTGACAGTCGTATGGGTATTCCCTTGTAGGTAACTGAGTTTCTTTCTCTTGCTGTTTTTAAGATTCTCTCTTTATCTTTTGCTCTTGGCATTTTAATTATGATGTGTCTTGGTGTGGTCCTCTTTGGATTCCTTTTGTTTGGGGTTCTCCGCGCTTCTTGGACCTGTAAGTCCATTTCTTTCACCAGGTGGGGGAAGTTTTCTGTCATTATTTCTTCAAATAGGTTTTCAATATCTTGCTCTCTCTCATCTTCTGGCACCCCTATAATTCTGATGTTGGTACGCTTGAAGCTGTCCCAGAGGCTCCTTACACTATCCTCGCATTTTTGGATTCTTTTTTCATTTTGCTTTTCCGGTTGGATGTTTTTTGCTTCCTCGCATTTCAAATCATTGACTTGATTCTTGCGCTCCTCTGGTCTGCTGTCGGGCGTCTGTATAATATTCGTTATTTCAGTCCATGTATGCTTAATTTCTAGTTGGTTCCCCAATATAAGATCGAGGGTCTTATTAGTTTTCGTGTAGATCTCATTAAGTTTATCGGCAGCTTCTAAGCAGTTCTTGAGAGACCTTAAAAGTGTGGTTCTGAACTCTATATCTTCCATTGACAATTTTGTCCTGTTTCTTTGTCTCCGCATTTTGTTATGCTTCCTTGGTGCACCCCCTAGTGGTCTTTGTTCGCAGTCTTATAGTTAAATCTTGATTGTTGTAGCTAATTCCAGGGAGGGTTTGACCTCCAGGCCAAGTGGCTGTGAGGATCAGCTGTGTCTGCAGAGAGAGAACTTCTGTCCTCTAGGGAGGTGCTAATCTAGCCTTTGCCTGAGGCTATCCGGCAAATACCTCTGTGTAGGGCTTGGGCAGGGCGGGTCGCACAGGATCAACAGGGTGGGCCAGAGAGAGCAGTTATGGCGGCTCTCAGTCCTGTCCCCAGGGGCTCTGCCTCTCTGAGTCCCAGCACCCGCTGCAAAGCTCGGAGAGAAAGCTGCACTCGCTCTGACCGAAGCCAGACAGTCCCGCTTCTCCCGTTTGAGTCTGGGTCCCTAAAGACTCGCCCGGATCTGGTGCTCAGGGTCTGCGACTCCCTCCCGATTGAAAACAACAACTGCACCCTCCGCCGCCAGCCCGCTCTGCGCACTCCGCACCTCAGAATTTGACTTCAGCACTGCGCCTCCTCTGAGTGTCCGTGTGCATTTCTCTTTCCTCCTAGTTGTAGGACTTCCACTCAGCCAGCGTTCCTGTGGTTCTGGGTGATGTCCCTTCCGTTTTTTGGTTTCACTTTTGAAGTAGTTGTTCAAAGCAGCAAACTCCGGCGTTAACCTATGCCGCCATCTTGGTTCTCCCTCCGGCTTTTTCTTTTTAAAAGGAATCCCTGGTGTATCTCTCCCTGTATGCCCTAATCTCCTCTTAGAAAGACAGTACTTAGATTGGAAAAGGCCCACCCTAACAGCCTCATTTTAGCTTAATTACCCCTTAAAAGGCCCTATCTCCAAATATAGTCATTCTAAGGTACTGGGGATTAGAGCCTCAACATATGAACTTGGGAAGTGGGGGACATAATTCAGTCCATAGAATTTCTAATATCGAAAGAACCTCTTCATTTCACCATATACACAAATATTGAATCATTATGTTGTATATCTGAAACTAATATAATGCCATGTCAATTATACTTCAATTAAAATAAAAAAAAACCCTTAAAATTGATGGAAAGACCCTCCCCAAAAGAAAACCTTGACAGAAAAAAAATGGATAAAAGACAATTCACAAAAAATATGCAAAAGTGACCCTTAAATGTATGAAAAGAGAAATGTATATTAAAATGATCCTGAAACTGTTTTCACCTATCAGAATGTCAAAAATCAAAAAGTTGAACATTAAAATTAAAATATTCTGTTGGTAAGACAGGGTGTAATGGGCAGAATGGCAACTTCAAAAAAGATATGTCCACATCCTAATCACTGGTACTTGTGAATGGTACTTTATTTGGGAAAATGGTCTTTATAGATATAATTAACGATCCTGAGGTGATGAATTCATCCTAGATTGATGGGGTGGACCTAAACCCAATGACAGGTGTCCTTGTAAGAGTGAGGCAGAGAGAGATTTGACAAAAGAAAAGGAGGCAATGAGATCATGGAGGCTGAAATTGGAGTCATGGGCTCTGGCAGGTAGCTCAGTTGGTTAGAGCATTGTCCTGATTCGCTAAGGTTGTGGGTTCGATCCTTGATCAGGGCACATACAAGAATCAATCAATGTATGCATGAGTGGGTGGAACAACAAGTTGATGTATTTGTCTGTCTCTCTCTCTCTCTAAGCCTCAATTTTTAAAAAAGGCTAACTTCTATGCTAAAACATGATTTAACAAAAAAATTGGAATCATAGGGCCACAGGTCGAGGAATACAAGGAGCTGGAAGAGATTCTCCCCTAGAGTCTCTCAAGGGAATGTGACCCTGCTGACACCTTGATTTTGGATTGCTGGCACCAGAACTGTGAGAGAGAATAAATATCTATTGTTTTAAACTACCCACTTTCAGGGGAAGACCTGAAAAAGAGAAAGCCTGAGTTTATAAAGGCAAAAAACAATTTTTCCTATTGGCTATCTAGTTGGATATGATGACTAGTTCAAAAACGATTGATTAGGTCCCTGTGTGAGACTCTGAAGTAAGCCTCTGCGTGATAGAGAGGCAAGTTCCAGAATGAGCTTCTATGGCAAGTACAAAAGCCCAAACCTCAACTGGGTGTGGATGTGCCGGAACCTGACTTTCCTAATGATGTCCTGAGTCCAATTTAGGTCCCCTCGACACCGCTGATTCCATTTTCAGATGATTCTGTTCAGAATGGAGACCAGTCTTTGGGAACTCAGGCTCAAGGTATTTCAGTTCTCTCCTCTGGCTTCTGAGAAGAAAGCTGCTCAAACATCTTACACTTTTGACTCTCCACATCAGCTGAACTGCATTGGCTTTCCTCTTCTTGGAGCTTGTTTAGTCATTGCTCTTGCCACTATTCAGAGCTGTCTCCTTTCCTGAAATGAGGAAATCACACATGACTTAGAGATATAAAGTCCTGTATATAGAAGAAATTGTCACCGTGCTAACTTCTAGAAAACCCTACTCTTCCCGAATATCGAAACTATATCATAAGCTGTGCTTGCTTACAGGTGAACTGCTGACAGTTAACCACAGCACCTACAGATAGCTCAGCCCCAGAATCAGCCGGATCAGATCACTTGAAGATGGTGTTCAGAACCTGCTACCCTCCACCACCTCCACTGTCCTCCAGTGAACTTGTCTTCATCTACATATTAAAAATCACACCCAGGGGGAAGAAATGGACATGGCTAGGCACAATTAGTACCCTGCATAAGGGAGCCATAAGCACTACACATAGCTCAGCTCTCCTGGTACTGCCTACCCAAGCAGTTTCTTTAACTGCCCGCCCCCACCCTTACCATAGAGAAGGTACCTTTCCAACATGAGCTTATCCTGCACCATTCCTTAACCAAAGAAAAAAGTTTTTGCTCTGCTTTATTGAACTCGGTCTCTTTCTATTTGCATGATCGGTAATTGGCAGAAGGACCTTGGCTTGTGTCCCTGACCCAAAAGGGTCAGCAAAAAATGGGACTGGGCTCTGCTGTGGTGATGTCTATAGTGAAGAGGAATACTAGTATTGGTTAATAATGCAGATTTTGTAATAAAAGAAAACATGATATTTAAAGAGAAACACCAAAAGTGCTTTATTCAAAGTAATGTCCATCGCTAGCTACACATTTCCCCCATCTCTCAGGTAATTTATGGATACTGTCCCAATAGAACTTTTCTTGTTTTGAGGCAAACCATTCAGAGACCCAATTTTCCACTTCTTCCTATGTTTTGAAGTGCTGCTCAGAAAGTGCATGTGCCATCGATCAGAACAAGTGGTAATCTGAAGGAGCAAGGTCTGGTGAATGCAGAGGGTGGGTTAATACTTCCCAGGTAAGAGCTTTTAACGCAGTGGTTCTCAACCTGTGGGTCGCGACCCCTTTGGGGGTCGAACGACCCTTTCACAGGGGTCGCCTAAGACCATCGGAAAACACATATATAATTACATATTTTTTGTGATTAATCACTATGCTTTAATTATGTTCAATTTGTAACAATGAAATTGGGGGTTGTGGCATTAGGAAGGTTGAGAACCAGTTTTAACGTGTCTTTAACTGGTTTTGAAGTGTGTGATGGTGTGTCATCATGAAGCAAAATTACATTTCACGATCAAAGTGTGGTTCAAATTGATTATTTGTTGTCTGTAGTGATCAGTATTAACGGTTTCACCTGGTTTTAGAAGCTCATAATATACCACACCTTCCTGATCCCACCAAACACAGAGCATTGTCTTCTTTTTAAAGCGATTTGGCCTTGCATTCGATGTTGATGGTTGACCTGGATCAACCCATGATTTTGTGCATTTGGGATTCTCAAAATGAATCCACTTTTCATCGCCAGTCACAATTCGATGCAAAAAAGACTTTCTTTCTTGCTGTTGAAGCAACATTTTTAAAAATATATATATTTTATTGATTTTTTACAGAGAGGAAGGGAGAGGGATAGAGAGAAACATCAATGAGAGAGAAACATCAATCTGCTGCCTCCTGTGCCTGCAACCAAGGTACATGCCCTTGACCAGAATCGAACCTGGGACCCTTGAGTGCACAGGCCGACGCTCTATCCACTGAGCCAAACTGGTTAGGGCAGTGGTCGGCAAACTGCGGCTCGCGAGCCACATGCGGCTCTTTGGCCCCTTGAGTGTGGCTCTTCCACAAAATACTGACTTCTGCGCATGGGCCATGAAGTTTCAATCACACTGTATGTGCGCGCCCGCATGTGGTATTTTGTGGAAGAGCCACACTCAAGGTGCCAAAGAGCCGCATGTGGCTCGCGAGCCGCAGTTTGCTGACCACTGGGTTAGGGCATGTTGAAGCAACATTTTACTGGTGACTTTTTGGTTTTCCATTTGTCTTTCATTCAGTTGATGTGGCACCCATTTTCCTTCCTTTAAAATCTTTCCCATTGCCTGTAAACGATCAGAAATTGTTTGCTGAGCAACGTTCAATCTTTCTGCAAGTTGTTTTTGAGTTTGACACACATCTTCATCCAATAATGCTTGTAATTGTTGGTCTTCAAATTTTTTCAGTTGACCTGGACATTCTTTGTCTTTCACATCGAAATCATCACTTTTAAAGCGTTTAAACCAGCATTCACAAGTATCTTGAAATGGAGCATGTTCACCATAAGCTCCCTGAAGTATTCAGCAGCACTTTTCTTCAAAGTAAAGTAATGAATTAAAACTTCCCGCAAATGCTCTTTTTTGGCACAAAATTCGACATTTTAAAGTGTAAAAATATCTATGATGTTAATGCCGTCAGCAAAATTTGACATATGAAGTTTTGAAGCTTGTTGTCAATACAACAAAATATAGCATACATATCAAATCGCATATATATCAACATATGTGTAACTCCATCTATTAAAAAAAAACCCGCATTATTAACTGGTACACCTAGTAAAAGGGCCAGAGGAAGACCAGGTCACCTTAGGTGTCAAGCAAAAGAAGTCTCAGTAATGTCAAAAGATAGTTGTATGCCCTAGAATAAGTGGGAAGTGAGCTTAATAATCACAGGACCCAATTGCTCTACTTCTGCTCCTTCCTTGGCCTAAGCAAGTCTCTATTTGTCCCTTTGGGCTCTGGAGAGAAGGAAACACCGGCTCCACCTATTTAATCTCTGAAAAATAGCAATTAGATTTATTTCCCTTATTTAAAAAAAAAAAAAGGAATGGGTTTAAAAATTGGGAGTCATACTCAGGCTTCCTGGCCAAGAACTAATCCCAAGGAACTATATGGCTCTAGAAGAGTCTCTACTTTTCCCTGACAGAAGATTCTCTGGGGTTCCCAGTGCCCCTCAAGAAGGGCAAGATAGTTCAAAACAGCTCACTGTGGTCCCACCCAAGCTATGCTTCTAGGAATCCATACCAACCCCCTTACACTTTCAGAATACAGCCTCTCCTTCCACCCAGGTGTGAAGGCCTCAGAGTAGGGCATCTCAGTAACCATGGTCCCCACTGCCCTTGTTTGCTAAAGGCCCCCCAGAAGAGCTAATATGGAAAGGCACCCTGTAGTAGAGGGTAGGGTGACGAGTCTGCCCCAAATCTGGGGGAGCACAGGCTCCAATTTGGAGCTGATGGCCTAGTCCAGTGATGGCGAACCTATGACACGCATGTCAGAGGTGACACACGAACTCATTTTTTTGGTTGAGTTTTCTTTGTTAAATGGCATTTAAATATATAAAATAAACATCAAAAATATAAATCTTTGTTTTACTACAGTTGCAAAGATAAAAAAATTTCTATATGTGACATGGCACTAGAGTTAAGTTAGGGTTTTTCAAAATGCTGACACGCCGAGCTCAAAAGGTTTGCCATCACTGTTCTAGTGAGTACAACTACGTTGCCAGCTTCTGGGACCAAGTGAAAAATCTCCAAGAAGAGTTAACCATGGTCTAGCTATCCTGATCAGTGCTCAGCATCAAGGGCAGGGTTCTAGAGCACTGTGTATGGAGAAGTCAGCATCGGAGAGCAGCAATTTTAGCACCTTAGAAAGTGCAGCAGTGGTCTGAAATCCCTCGTTGGAGGACTCTGAGATCCCAAATGCAGACCGAAAACCTGGCAGACAACTCCCGGGCTCTTTCCTCTCAGACTATGTTTCCCAGAAGACACAGATGTCCAAGCTACTTCGGGTAGGAATGTTGGTGGAGTGGTCAGCACGGAGGCAGGTGAGGGCTTCCCGACCTGAAGGAGCAGAAGGGCTAGGCATTCGGCTTCCTCTGTAATCCTAGCCAGAGGAGTTATTTTAATTCTTCAACCATGCTGAACATTTTGTTGCAAATCCTTTCACCCTCCTTATATGCATACATATATGCTTATGTACATATGTATTTTTCCCCAAAGATTACACCATGGTACACATCGTGTTGTAATTTCCTTATCAACACTAATAAAAGAGAAAAATGGTAATTGGCGTATGACGATACCCTTTTCATTGGCTAATCAGGGCTATATGCAAATTAACTGCCAAGATTGGCAGTTAACTGCCAACTAAGATTGGCAGTTAACTGTCAACTAAGATTGGCAGTTAACTGTCAACAAGATGGCGGTTAATTTGCATATGTAGGCACAATGCAGGGAGGCGAAAGGGAAAGCAGGAAGAAGCCCCCTGCCACTGACAGTGATCGGAAACCCAGGGGGGAGCTAAGAGCTGGGGGGCAGGGCAAAGGCGGCCCTGGGGCCGCCTTTGCCCTGCCCCCCAGCCATGATCAGAGAATCAGGTGCCTTTTCCGCCCTGGCCAGTGATAGCAGGAAGTAGGGGTGGAGCCAGCGATGGGAGCTGAGCACAGTCAAAGCTGGCAGTCCCAGGAGCTAGGGGTCCCTTGCCTGGGCCTAAAGTGAAGCCCACGATCATGGGGCCACTGCAGCTGTGGGTCCCCACTGCCCGGGCCAGACGCCTCAGCCAGAGGCATCCTGCAGGGGCAGGGGCGGAGCCCGTGCGATCACGCCCCCCGCTGCCACTGCAGGTCCCCGTGCCCGGGCCGGACGCCTAGGCCAGAGGCATCAGGCCTGGGCAAGGGGCTGATCCTGTGATTGGAGGGTGATGGGGGTCAACGCCTGAGGGCTCCCAGTATGTGAGAGGGGGCAGGCTGGGCTGAGGGACACCCCCCCCCCCACCCAGTGCACGAATTTCATGCACCGGGCCCCTAGTTTAAATATATTTAGGTCTCTCTGTCTGTATTCAGGGATAAATTTCAGCAGATTTTTCAGGATGCTTCCAGGTGTGATTCTTTAATTCTCACCAGTACTTCAAACTAAATACTCAGGTATTTATTTTGCTCTGGAATTTTTGTCCTATTTATTTATTCTTTTCAATCTGTTATTTTAGTCTCTATTTTTGACATTCTCATTACACATACATTAGGTCTTCTGGGTCATTTTCTACTTCCTTGATCTTTTCATAGGGTCCATTTTCTTTTCCCTCTTAATTCAGTGAGAATCTGTTTAGGGAATGTCTGAGCAGGTTGGTTGGGTTTATTTCATTCGTTTCATTCAGTGTTGGGACACTGGTCTGCCTCTCTAAAGTCCCCCCTACTAAAGACCCTGGGCCCATCTTTTTCTTCTTTTAATATGTTTTATTGTTTTCAGAGAGGAAGAGAGAGATATAAACATCAATGATGAGAGAGAATCAGTGATTGGCTGCCTCCTGCACACTCCCTACTGGAAATGGAGGCCGCAACCTGGGCATGTGCCCTTGACCAGAATTGAACTTGGGGCCCTTCAGTCTGCAGGCCAGTGCTCTATCCACTGAGCCAAACTAACTAGGGCTGGGCCCATCTTTCTTGACTCCATCCAGCTATAGCTGGATTTCCTTCTTGTTTTGAGTAAGGTTGGGATTTGTCCAACTTTCCTCTCATTTTTTATGTATGTGTGATTGGGGCCAGGGAGTAGGAGACATGAAAGGGCAAGAAAAATATCATTCTGAAGTAACATCTTGGGAGCTCAGAGTCAAGATCACCTCATGTCTTTATTTTTTCTGAACCTCTCTCATCCAAGAACACTGTGGAACCAAGACCGTAGCCAGTTTAGCTCAGTGGATAGAGCATCAGCCTGTGGAAGGAAGGGTCCTGGGTTTGATTCCAGTCAAGAACACATAACTTGGTTGCAGGTCCCCTGGCCCTGGTCCGGGTGTGTGCAGGAGGCAACCAATCGATGTGTCTCTCTCACAGTGATGTTTCTCTGTGTCACTCCCTCTCCCTTCCACTCTCTCTAAAAATCAATGGAAAAATATCCTCAGGTGAGGATTAACAAAACAATAAATAAGTGGAACCAAGAAGAAGACTAATAAATATATTGAATTCTTAAAAAAGCCATGCCCCATGTAAGTTTGTGTTTTCTTGTCCCTAATTGAAGTCCTTTCTATTCTGTAGGTCATATGAATACCTGCATTCTTTATCCTGATATTGTTACCTAATTGATGTCATACAATAACATACTAATGACTAGCTAAGCAATGATGCCAAACTTCAGAGTCTTCCTTTTTTTGTTCCTCTTCTCTCTCTCTAAACAGTGTTCATATACTCATTAATAAATAATTCCTCATTTTCCATATGTTCAGTCTATCATGTGCAGGCAGAAACAAGGGGAGAAGAGAAATAGTATTCTTTTGAGGGAAATAGTAGTGTTTCTTGTCAAAACTTTGGTTTGATGAGATGATTTAACAAATTTTTATCTTAAATTTTTAAGTTTATTTTTATTATTGACACTATTACAGATGTCCCCATCTGCCCCTTTGCCCATCTCTTCCCAGTCCCTGCCTCCCTTTTCCTCTGGCTATCACTACATTGTTGTTTGTGTCTATGTGTTATGGATATATATTTTTTGGCTACTCTGTTCAACCTCTTTCATCCAATTCCCCATGCTGGCTCCCTTCTGACAGTTGTCAGTCTGTTCCATGTGTGGGAAGCCGCCCATTGTCTTCACTAGCAGAGAAGAGCAAACAAGGATCCTGGAATGCTGGTGAACCTTGAACCCATGGCAAGGGCCAGAGTTATGCACCGATTGTCTAGTCCTGACAATGGCGGCTCAAGCTATTTCCTGATCAAATAGTCTCAGAGTAAATCCCTCTAATATTTACTGACCTTGAAGATAGTCTGTCTGCTACCGCAATTACTACTGCCTGACTAAGGGCTTTATGTGTAACCAAAGTTGAATAAAAGGCTGGCGAGGCCTGGGCACCAGTGGAAGTCCTTCCCCTTGAGTTGGACTTGCCCACCTGGCCCCCCAATATTTCCAAATTATCTCTTGTCTCTTCTCTTTCATTTGTGTGTGGCTCCTCTTTCAGATCCTGAACCGCGAACCATGCGGGACGTGGGGGAACACATACACATCCATGTATCCATGACTCTGGTTCAATTTGTTCATCAGTTTATTTTGTCCAGTGAAATCATATGGTATTTGTCTTTCTCTGACTGGCTTATTTCACTTAGCATAATAATCTCCAGATTCATCCATGCTGTTGCAAAAAGTAAGATTTCCTTCTTTTTATAGCCACATAGTATCTCAGTATGTAAATGTACCACAGCTTTTTTATCTACTCATCTACTGATGGGCACTTGGGCTGTTTACAAATCTTGGCTATTGTAAATGTAGTTATGAACATAGAGTTCATATATTCTTTCGAATTACTATTTGAGATTCTTGGTATATATTCCCAGAAGTGGGAATGCTGGGTCAAAAGGCAGTTCCATTTTCAATTTTTTGAAGCAACTCCATACTGTTTTCTATAGCAGCTACACCAGTCTGCATTCTTACCAACAGTGTACAAAGGTTTCCTTTTCTCCACATCTTCACCAGCACTTGTTGATTTATTGATGATAGCCATTCTGATAGGTATGAGGTGGTATCTCATTGTGGTTTTAAATTTCAGTGCTCTGATGACTAGTGATGTTGAACATTTTTTCATATGTCTGTTTGCCATGTGTATGTCCTCTTTGGAGAAATGTCTATTCAGGTCCTTTGTCTATTTTTAAATTGGATTGTTTGTTTTCCTGGTGTTGACTTGTATAAGTTCTTTTATATATTTTGGGTATTAACCCTTTATCAGATGTATCATTGGCAAATATGTTCTCCCACACAGTGGTTTCCGTTTTCATTTCATTTGATGGTTTCTTTTACTGCACAAAAGCTTTTTAGTTTGATGTAATCCCATTTGTTTATTTTTTTCCTTTTTTTTCTTGCCATATGGGCTTTCTGTTCTGTTCCATTGATCTAGCTGCCTATTCTTGTGCCAGTACCAGGCTGTTTTGATTACAGTGGCCTGGTAGTATAGTTTGATATCAAGTATTGTGACACCTCAAACTTTGTTCTTATTTTTTTTTATTGCTTAAAGTATTACAAAGAGTATTACATATGTCTCCTTTTTCCCCCCCGCCCTTGACAAGATTTCTGAGGCGATCATGGTCTTTTTTGGTTCCATATAAATTTTTAGAATATTTCTCGATCTGTGAAATATGCCTTTGGTTTTTTAATAGGAATTGCATTGAATCTATAGATTGCTTTGCATAGTATGGACATTTCAACATGGCAGGCACTCATCTAAATAACTAGGACTAAAACAGTAGGTATGGGGAAATGAGGCACATATAAATCATGCCTGTGGAATTTAACTTGTAGTGAGAGAGACAAAATAAATATCTAATTATATAGTGCAAGACAATACAAGAAACACTGATATATAAATCTATACATACTAGAGACCCGGTGCAGCCCAGCCTGCACCCTCTCCAATGCGGGACCCCTCGGGGGATGTCTGAAACCGGCAGTCAGACATTCCGCTCACAATCCTGGACCGCTGGCTCCTAATCACTCACCTGCCTGTCTCCCTGATTGCCCCTAACTACCCCCCTCCTGCCGTCCTGATTGCCCCTCACTGCCTCTGCATGCCGGCCTGGCTGCCCATAATTGCCCCTGCTGCCGGCCAGGTCACCCCCAACTGCCCCCTCCCTGCCAGCCTGGTCACCCCTTACTTCCCCCCCCCCACCAGCCTGGTCACCCCCAACGGTCCCCCTTTGCTGACCTGGTTGCCCCCAACTGCCCCCCCTGCCAGCCTAGTTGCCCCTCACTACCCCCCCCGCCAGCCTAATCACCCCCAACTCCCCCCTTGCCAGCCTGGTCACCCCCAAATGCCTCCATCCCGCCGGCCTGGTCACCCCTAACTGCCCCCCTCACCAGCCTGGTTGCCTCTTACTGTCCCCCATGCCGGCCTGGTTGCCCCCAACTGCCCCCCTCTGCTGACCTGGTCTCCCCCAACTGCCACCCCTGCCAGCCTGGTCACCCCTAATGGCTCCCTCTCTGGCCTGGTCATCCCATGCAGCCTACTGTTCAGTCGTTTGATCGTTCCTCACTAATGCCCCTGCCGGCCTGGTTGCCCCACGCAGCCCGCTTGTTCAGTCGTTTGGTCGTCCCTCACTAACCCCCCTTCCAGCCTGGTCATAGGCAGCCATCTTGTGAGGGCATGAGGGTTAATTTGCGTATTACCTATTTATTATATAGGATATATGTACACACACACACACACACACAAATATATGCATATATATAAAATGAACAAAATAATTACATGGTAAACCTAAGACCAATGAGCAAATATGTGCCTTACGAATAAATGTATATAAGCTTTAGCTCACCTATTAAAAGAAAAAGGCTTTGAGATTGAGTCACAAATAAAACTCAACTTGATATCTGACATTTAAGTGATTCTGTAACTTAGAAATGTTACTTAAAAGGATGAATAAATCATATCAGGCGAATAGAAACTACTATAAAAAAAGAAGGCTAAAATTCAGGCCACATCACATCATTAAACAAGGCAAAGGAGGGGCACTATATAAGGTTTAAATTTCAAAATGAAGATATAATAGTTATGAATACACATGTATCAAGTATTACAGCAACAACATTCTAAAAGTAAATGGATGGACACTCAGAAGAAGAAATAGATACTTGCCAGCATTAGGGGACATTAATTCACTAAGTCAAAGTCAGGCCAAGTGGACATAATTTAGTGAGAATATAGAAATCCTAAATTACTCCCTGAAATTTCCCTTATTAATATAGATTAAATTCTGTATGCTAATAATAGTGAATATCCATTATTTTCAAGTGTCATGGACCATTCTAAAAAAAACCACACACACAAACAAAAATTAGGCCACAGTAAAGTCCAAAGAGAGAAATGATAAACAATGTTCTTTGAACACAGTGAAATAGAGGTGGGATTTAATAGCAAAATCAGAAAAATAAAGTTACTTTTAGCAGCAGTTTATAAAATTTGTCTTAATCATTCCTGGTTCAAAGAAGAAATATAACCTAAAAACAAAGCATTACAGCGATAATACTACATATTGGCACACACAGGACTTAGTTAAAGCAGGTCTCTAAGGGAAAGTTCATAGCTTTAAATGTTTTGCACAAAAATAATGAAAATATGTAAGTTAAAAGGAATTAGAAGGAAATATGGAAGGACTTTACAAAGATAAAAATTAGCCCTAACCTGTTTGGCTTAGTGGATAGAGCATTGGCCTGCAGACTGAAAGGTCCCAGGTTCAATTCTGGTCAAGAGCATGTACCTTGGTTGCAGGCAACATCCCCAGCACGGGGGCGGGGAGAGGCGCGGGGGGAGGGGCTGGGTGGGGGGTGTGGAGGATGGGCCGAGAGCTGGCCCTGCGCCCACCGCAGCCTCAGGCTCGTGGCCCACAGTTCCTTAGTTTTAATACTAGAGGCCTGGTACATGAAATTCGTGCACTGGGGTGGGGGGTCCCTAAGCCCAACCTGCGTTCTCTAGCAGTCCAGAAGCCCTCAGGGGATATCTCCTCCCCAGGAGGCAGGAGAAGCTCCTGCCATTGCCGCTGAGCCTGCTTCTGGCTGAGCAGCACTCCCCCTGTGGGAATATACTCACCACCAGGAGGCAGCTCCTGCATTAAGCATCTGCCCCCTGGTGGTCAGTACATGTCATAGCGACCAGTCATTCCCATCCCCCCTTCAGTCAATTTGCATATTAGCCTTTTATTATATACTAGGGGCCCGGTGCACAAAATTCGTGCACTGGGTGTGTGTATGGGGGGGGGGGAGTGTCCCTCAGCCCAGCCTGCCCCCTCTCACATACTGGGAGCCCTCAGGCGTTGACCCCCATCACCCTCCAATCGCAGGATCGGCCCCTTGCCCAGGCCTGATGCCTCCGCCAGAGGTGTCAGGCTTGGACAGGGGACTCCCATCTCCCCCTGATCACTGGCTCTGGCCCCCGCCCAGGCCTGAGGCCTCTGGCCCAGGAATCATGCCTGGGCAGGGGACCCCCATCTCCCTCTGATCGCTTGCTCCACCCCCCGCCCAAGCCTGACGCCTCTGACCCAGGCTTCAGGCCTGGGCAAGGGGACCATCATATCCCCCCAATCCCCGGCTCCGCCCCCCACCCAGGCCTGATGCCTCGGCCAGAGGAGTTGACCCTCATCACCCTCCGATCACCAATCACCGGATCGGCCCCTTGACCAGGCCTGAGGCCTCCGGCAGAGGTGTCAGGCCTGGGCAGGGGACCTCCAGCTCCCCGTGGTTGCAGGCTCCGCCCCTGCCCAGGCCTAACACCTCTGGCCGAGGCGTCCGGCCCGGGCAGCAGGGACCCGCAGCTGCAGCGGCCCCGCGATCGTGGGCTTCGCTTTAGGCCCAGGCAAGGGACCCCTAGCTCCTGGGACTGCCAGCTTCGACCGTGCCCAGCTCCCATCGCTGGCTCCATCCCTACTTCCTGCTATCACTGGCCAGGGCGGCAAAGGCACCTGATTCTCTGATCATGGCTGGGGGGCAGGGCAAAGGCGGCCCCAGGGCTGCCTTTGCCCTGCCCCCCAGCTCTTAGTTCCCCCCTGGGTTTCCGATCACTGTCAGTGGCAGGGGGCTTCTTCCTGCTTTCCCTTTCGCCTCCCTGCATTGTGCCTACATATGCAAATTAACCGCCATCTTGTTGACAGTTAACTGCCAATCTTAGTTGGCAGTTAATTTGCATATAGCCCTGATTAGCCAATGAAAATGGTATCGTCGTATGCCAATTACCATTTTTCTCTTTTATTAGTGTTGACTAGAGGCCCAGTGCACAAAATTTGTGCACTCGGGGGGTAGGAGGGGTCCCTCAGCCCAGCCTGTGCCCTCTCACAGTCTGGGAAGCCTCGGGAGATAACGACCTGCTGGCTTAGGCAGAGGGCAGGCCCAATCCCTAGGTGCAGCCCCTGGTCAGGCTCAGAGCAGGGCTGATTGGGGAGTTGGGGCGCCGCCCCCTGTCATGCACAGAGCAGGGCGAATCAGGAGGTTGCGATGCCACCCTCAGTCACACTCAGGGTAGGACCGATTGGGGGGGTTGGGGCACCGCCCCCTGTCACACTCAAGGCAGGGTTGATGGGGAGGTTGGGGCACCACCTCCTGTCACGCACAGAGCAGGGCCAATGAGGGGGTTGGGGCGCTTCCCCATGTCACTCACAGAGCAGGGCCCATCAGGGGGATTGGGGCTCCGTACCCTGTCACGCACAGAGCAGGACCCATCAGGGTGTTGGGGAGCTCCCCCCTGTCACATACAGAACAGGGCCGATCAGGGGGTTGAGGGGCTCCCTGCTATCACTTACAGAGTAGGGCCGATAGTGGAGTTGGGGCACCACCCCCTGTCACACACAGAGCAGGGCGGATCAGGGGGTTGGGGCGGCATACCCTGTCACACTCACGGCAGGGCCGATGGGGAGGTTATGGCTCTACCCCATCACACACAGAGCAGGGACCGTGGGGGAGGGGTTGGGGCGCCGCACCCTGTCACACACAGAGCAGGGCCAATCAGGGGGTTGGGGCGCCGCACCTTGTCACACACAGATCAGGGCCGATCAGGGGGTTGGGGCACCGCCACTGCCACACTCAGGGCAGGGTCGATGGGAGGTTATGGCTCTACCCCGTCACACACAGAGCAGGGCCCATTGGGGGAGAGGCTTGGGGTGCCGCACCCTGTCACACACAGAGCAGGGCCGATCAGGGGGTTAGAGTGCCACACCCTGTCACGAACAGAGCAAGGTGGACAGGAAGGTTGTGGCCCCGCCCCCTGTCACACACAGAGCTGCAGGGCGATCAGGGGGATGGGCACTGCCCCCTGTCACGCTGATCCGGTGCAGGGAGGCCTCGTGGCTCCGCTGATCCCGGTGCTGGGAGGCATATTACCCTTTTACTATATAGGATAGAGGCCTGGTGCATGGGTTGGGGCCGGCTGGTTTGCCCTGAAGGGTGTCCTGGATTAGGGTGGGGGTCCCCACTGGGGTGCCTGGCCAGCCTGGATGAGGATATGATGGCTGTTTGCATCTGGTCACACCCCCTTCAGGGTGGAGATCCCCACTGGGGTGCCTGGCCAGTCTGGGTGAGGGGCTGAGGGCTGTTTTCAGGTTGAAGCTCCCAACCACTCCTTTTTTTTTTTTTTTTTTTAATTCTGAGTCAGCTTTAGCTCTGAGGCTTGTCTCCACCTCTTAGGCCTCTGCTGCTGAAAGCAGGTATCTGGTTTGTTTGGGTTCTATAGTCAAAACACTGTTTCAACTCCAGCTCTGAGATCCCAGCTGGCTGAAAGCAGGTTTCTGGGGTTTTGTTTAGCTTCTATATTTGTAACAATGTTTCAAATTTCAAGCTCAGAGGCCGGCAGTGGCAGGCGGGGAACGTTAGAGTCCTCTGTCACTGAAGCAAGCAAGCCTCATGTTCGCTTCAAGCTGCCTGGCTGCTGGCCGCCATCTTGGCTGGCAGTTAATTTGCATATCGCCCTGATTAGCCAATGGGAAGGGTAGTGAACATATGGCTAATTACCATGTTTCTCTTTTATTAGATAGGAGGATATTGCTGGATGCAATTTGCTAATATTTTGTGGAGGATTTTAATATTTGTGTTCATTGGGGATATTGGCTTGTAGTTTTCTTTCTTTGTATTGTCTTTATCTGGTTTTGGGATTAGGATAATGCTGGCTTTGTAAAAAGAGCCTGGGAATGTTCCTTCCTCTTGAATTTTTTGGAATATTTTAAGGAGGATAGATGTTAGTTCTTCTTTGGATGTTTGGTAAAATTCATCTGTAAATCCATCTGCTTCAGGACTTTTGTTTGCTGCAAGTTTTTTTACTTTTTATTTCATACTGCTTCAATTTCATCAGTTGTTATTGGTCTATTCAGGTTTTCTGATTTTTCCTGTTTCTTTAGGAAGATTGTAAGTTTCTAGAAATTTGTCCATTTCATTCAGGTTGTTCAATTTGTTGGCATATAGTTATTCATAGTATTTGTTTACAATTCTTTGTATTTCTGTGGAGTCTGTTGTTATATCACCTCTTTTATCTCTGATTTTATTAATTTGGGTCCTCTCTCTTTGTTTCTTGATGGGTCTGGCTATGAATTCATCAATCTTGTTTATCTTTTCAAAGAACCAGCTCTTGGATTTATTGATCTTTTGTACTGTTTTTTAAGTCTCTACGTTATTTATTTCTGCTCTGATCTTTATTATTTCCTTCCTTCTACTTACTTTGGGCTTTTCTTGCTGTTCTCTTTTTAATTCATTTAATTTTAGGATTAGTTTATTAGTTCTTTTTCTTGTTTCTTAAGGTAGACCTGTAGTGCTATGAACTTCCCTCTCAGGGCTGCTTTTGTCATGTCCCATAGTTTTTGGGTAATGGTGTGTTTATTTTCATTCATTTCCAAGAAGTTTTTACTTTCCTTTTTTCCCCTTCTTAGTTCATAATAATTTTTTAAAATTCTTTATTGTTGAAAGTTTTACATATGTCTCCTTCCCCCCCATTGATCTCTCCCCATCTGGTCCCACCCCCCAGCATGTGCCTCCAGACCCCAATTGTCTGTGTTTATTGGTCATGTTCATATGTATGCATAGAAGTCCTTTGGTTGATCTCTTACCTTCCCCACCCTCCCCTGCCTTCTCTCTGAGGTTTGATGGTCTGTTCGATGCTTCTATGTCTCTGGATCTATTTTTGTTCACCAGTTTATGTTGTTCATTATATTCTACAAATGAGTGAGATCATGTGATATTTTTCTTTCTTGACTGGCTTATTTTGCTGAGCATAATGCTCTCCAGGTCCATCCATGCTGTTGCAAATGGTAAGAGTTCTTTCTTTTTTATAGCTGCATAGTATTCCATCGTGTAGATGTAGCATACTTTCTTAATCCATTCATCTGCTAATGGGCATTTAGGCTGTTTCCAAATCTTAGCTAATGTAAATTGTGCTGCTATGAACATACTAGGGGTGCATATGTCCTTTCTGATTGGTGTTACTTATTTCGTGGGATATATTCCTAGGAGCGGGATGACTGAGTCAAATGGCAGTTTCATTTTTAATTTCCAGGAAGTTTTAAAATGTTTTGCCTGATATCATTGGTAACCCATTCATCTTATCTAATAAAAGAGAAACATGGTAATTAGTGTATGACCGCTACCCTTCCCATTGGCTAATCAGGGTGATATGCAAATTAACTGCCAGCCAAGATGGTGGCCGGCAGCCAGGCAGCTGATGCGAACAGGGAGGCTTGCTTGCTTCAGTGACAGAGGAAGCCAAGCTTCCCCGCCTGCCTTGCTGTGCCCCGGCCTGCGGGACAACAACGGGGGAACGAAGAGACACCCTAGGAGAATGAAACAAACAAGGGACACGAAAGAATGGAGGCAAGACAAGTCAGTCCTGATCAAGTCTCCAACTTTATTCTCACTGCGGCAGAATATATACTGTTTTAGGGAAGGGGGGTGGGTAAAGGGGTCTATGGGCAGTAACCTAGAGATTTATTAGGCTTCTGATGGCTGTGCTTATCAGCGGAGATGTGTGATTTAGCAGGCTCTGGATGGCTGTGTGTTTATCAGTGGGGATGTGTGATGTAGCAGCTGTGTGAGGGCAGTTTATCTTTAACTGCTGGCCAATTTGCAAGACACAGGTGGTTTCTGGTAATTAGGAGTTTCTGGAGGAACCAGAAACTTATAGTTTTTAAGATGGCTTTGTCTAAGCCAATATTTCTAATGGCTCCCAACATTGCTGGCCTCTCAGCTGCACTCTAAGCAACATTGTAATAAATATAGAAGCTAAACAAAACCCCCGGCTTCAGCCAGCAGGACCGCAACATTGTTTCAAATACAGAAGGGTAAACAAAGGCCAGAAACCTGCTTTCAGCAGCGGAGGTCTCATAGCTGGAGCCGAGCCTCAGAGCTAAAGCTGACCCAGAATAAAAAAAAAAAAAAAGGAAAAAAGGACAGGTTGGGAGCTTCAGTCACCTGCCAGCTTGAAAATGGCCCTCAGCCCCTCACCCAGACTGGCCAGGCACCCCAGTGGGGACCCCCACCCTAAAGGGGGTGTGACCAGATGCAAACAGCCATCATCCCCTCACCCAGGCTGGCCAGGCACCCAAGCGGGACCCCGACCCTGATCCAGGACACCCTTCAGGACAAACCAGCCAGCCCCAATCCCGTGCACCAGGCCTCTATCCTATATAGTAAAAGGGTAATATGCCTCCCAGCACCAGGATCAGTGGAGCAGTGAGGCCTCCCTGCACCAGGATCAGCGTGACAGGGTGTAGCGACCAAACCCCCTGATCGCCCTGCGGCTCTGTGTGTGACAGGGTGCGGCGCCCCAACCCCCTGATCAGCCCTGCTCTGTGTGTGACAGGGGGCGGTGCCCCAACTCCCCTATCGGCCCTGCTCTGTGAGTGACAGCGGGGAGCTCCCCAACCCCCTGATCGGCCCTGCTCTGTGTGTGACAGGGGGAAGCTCCCCAACCCCCTTATGGGCCCTGCTCTGTGCGTGACAGGGGGGAGCTCCTCAACCCCCTGATCGGCCCTGATCTGTGTGTGACAGGGTACGGAGCCCCAACCCCCCTGATCCGCCCTGCTCTGTGCATGATAGGGGGCAGTGCCCCAACCCCCTGATCAGCCCTGCTCTGTGCGTGACAGGGGGTGGTGCCCCAACTCCCCAATAAGCCCTGCTCTGAGCCCGACCAGGGGCTGCATCTAGAGATTGGGCCTGCCCTCTGCCACCCGGGAGCAGGCCTAAGCCAGCAGGTCGTTATCTCCCGAGGGGTCCCAGACTGGGAGAGGGCACAGGCCGGGTTGAGAGACCCCCTCTCCCCACCGAGTGCACAAATTTTTGTGCACCGGGCCTCTAGTTGTTTAATAACATGCTATTTATCCTCCATGTATT